>NW_020620936.1:43930-66315 GCF_003573695.1 Papaver somniferum | reverse complement strand
GATAAGTGCTTTTGTAATGATTTTTGCAACATTTATATCTCTTACTGTGCTGCAAAGCTTCTACTACTGCCTTCGCAACGGTTTCTGTAACTGTTTGCAACGTTTCTTCAACCTTCGCAACAGTTACGTAAGAACCCTATTTTTTTATTTTTTCTTGCTGATTTTTTTTGGAATCTCGTTCATGATTTTTCTGAGGCTTCTCTCACTGGTAAACACGATCGTTTTACTCGAATCCCCTTTGTCGGCGCCAATGTCTGTACCCAAAATAAATTCTAGGCACTAAACACGATGATTTGATGATGATTAGGGTTAGAAAAACGATCAAAAATAAATAAGAAGACAAGAATTTACGTGGTTCGGAATGTGTTGCCTGCATCCACGGAAGAACGGAGAGGTATTTTATTGATGTATTTGATACAAGGGTGTTTTTCTCCGGGTTAGCTAACCTAATATTCCCTCTATTCTTGGGTTTAGGATACATGTATTTATAGAGTTTATGTAACCCTAATTTTGATGTAAACTTCATGTGCAAGTTACTTGGGAAGGAAACTTCTAGAATCTTCCGTCATGGGCTGGCTAGACGGGCTTGATTACAGACTCACCGTGTATAAAATACACGGTACAAACATCGCTACCTCTTAACCTCCAACTTGTTGGTGGTTAAGAATATTGTTTATCCTTTTGCGTCGAACGTTGATGATGAAACTCGCCCCCAAGCGTGAGTAGAGATATTGCGAAGACGCCCTCCGCTGTAATTACCTGCAAAAAAAAAATAAATGAAAAGTAAAAAAAAAAAATATATTGCTCACGTGCTAGGCGAGACTTTTTGCCACGTGGTGGACTTTTGATGCTCGAGAGCTAGTCTAGTCTTAAGTGAAACGTAATGTGCTTGCGGCTAGGGAAAGGCTTTTTGCTCGCGACGTAACAAGGCTGTAGCGCTCGCTGCTCGGGAAGGCTGGCTGTATTTCTTGTGTTGAGTACGAGTCTTTGGACCAACATCAGGCGTTGGGCTCGTGGTTGAGAAGAGACTTTATGCTTTCCAAGGTACAAGTCTTTCATACTCACGTGCAAGACGAGATTTTATGCTTGCGAAAGCAAGACTTAAGTGCTCACGTGCAAGGTGAGGCTTTAGGTGCTTTCTATTTTATGCAAGGCTAAATATTTAAGGGTCTAAGCAATCCTCATACCGAACTCTCGATCATGTCGCTATCCACGAACCTTGAACCCGATCATGTCGTTGTCCACGAACCTCGAACCCGATCATGTTACTGCTCTAAGTCCACATCCAAGTTTCTAGTACACTGGATTTTTTGTTTCCATGTTGTAGGGAATTGAAAGACGATTCTAACGAGCCAAAAATCACTTAATTCGGACTTAAAACGAAGAAGTTATTGACGAAACAAGCTTTGAACGAAACGCGCGCTGTTGCATACATGGCAGTGATGACTGTGCAGAATTGCTGACGTGTTACTGTTTATTGGGATGACTTTCTGACGTGGCGTACGAACGGGGCTGACGTGGCAGCTGACGTGGCAAAACATCCAGCATCCTGTGACGCTGACGTGGAAAAATTTGATGATGTGTCGTTCCTGACTGGACTGTGTGCTGATATGGCACTGCTGGTGTGGATTATTCCGCTGACGTGTCATTAGAGTCTTCTGACATTTCACTGATGACGTGGACTTCTGCTGACGTGGCGAGCCCAGTCAACTAGTTGGGCCGTATCGGTCTGGTTCGTTTTGAACCGTACTGAACTGGTTCAATCTGAACCGAACCGGTCTGACACTGAACCCGTTTGTGAACCGGGAGCTGGATCCTTGGCTAGGCAGATCTTACGGTCAAGATCTTCTATATCTTACGGACATGATTCGCTGGATCTGAAGCTGTACAGGAAGATGGACTTATAGGGTTGTACAGGATAAGTGCTTTTGTAATGATTTTTGCAACATTTATATCTCTTACTGTGCTGCAAAGCTTCTACTACTGCCTTCGCAACGGTTTCTGTAACTGTTTGCAACGTTTCTTCAACCTTCGCAACAGCTACGTAAGAACCCTATTTTTTTATTTTTTCTTGCTGATTTTTGTTGGAATCTCGTTCATGATTTTTCTGAGGCTTCTCTCACTGGTAAACACGATCGTTTTACTCGAATCCCCTTAGTCGGCGCCAATGTCTGTACCCAAAATAAATTCTAGGCACTAAACACGATGATTTGATGATGATTAGGGTTAGAAAAACGATCAAAAATAAATAAGAAGACAAGAATTTACGTGGTTCGGAATGTGTTGCCTGCATCCACGGAAGAACGGAGAGGTATTTTATTGATGTATTTGATACAAGGGTGTTTTTCTCCGGGTTAGCTAACCTAATATTCCCTCTATTCTTGGGTTTATGATACATGTATTTATAGAGTTTATGTAACCCTAATTTTGATGTAAACTTCATGTGCAAGCAACTTGGGAAACAAGCCTTCGGGAAACTTCTAGAATCTTCCGTCATGGGCTGGCTAGACGGGCTTGATTACGGGATCACCGTGTATAAAATACACGGTACAAACATCGCCCCCTCTTAACCTCCAACTTGTTGGTGGTTAAGAAAATTGTTTATCCTTTTGCGTCGAACGTTGATGATGAAACTCGCCCCCAAGCGTGAGTAGAGATATTGCGAAGACGCCCTCCGCTGTAATTACCTGCAAAAAAAAAAAAAATGAGAAGTAAAAAAAAATATATTGCTCACGTGCTAGGCGAGAGTTTTTGCCACGTGGTGGACTTTTAATGCTCGAGAGATAGTCTAGTCTTAAGTGAAACGTAATGTGCTTCCGGCTGGGGCAAGGCTTTTTGCTCGCGACGTAACAAGGCTGTAGCGCTCGCTGCTCGGGAAGGCTGGCTGTATTTCTTGTGTTGAGTACGAGTCTTTGGACCAACATCGGGCGTTGGGCTCGTGGTTGAGAAGAGACTTTATGCTTTCCAAGGTACAAGTCTTTCATACTCGCGTGCAAGACGAGATTTTATGCTTGCGAAAGCAAGACTTAAGTGCTCACGTGCAAGGTGAGGCTTTAGGTGCTTGCGATTTGATGCAAGGCTAAATATTGAAGGGTCTAAGCAATCCTCATCTCGAACTCACGATCATTTCGCTATCCACGAACCTTGAACCCGATCATGTCGTTGTCCACGAACCTCGAACCCGATCATGTTACTGCTCTAAGTGCACATCCAAGTTTCTAGTACACTGGATTTTTTGTTTCCATGCTGTAGGGAATTGAAAGACGATTCTAACGAGCCAAAAATCACTTAATTCGGACTTAAAACGAAGAAGTTATTGACGAAACAAGCTTTGAACGAAACCCGCGCTGTTGCATACATGGCAGTGATGACTGTGCAGAATTGCTGACGTGTTACTGCTGATTGGGATGACTTTCTGACGTGGCGTACAAAGGGCGCTGACGTGGCAGCTGACGCGACAAAACAGCCAGCATCCTGAGACGCTGACGTGGCAAAATTTGATGATGTGTCGTTCCTGACTGGACTCTGTGCTGATGTGGCACTGCTGGTGTGGATTATTCCTCTGACGTGTCATTAGAGTCTGATGACATGTCACTGATGACATGGACTTCTGCTGACGTGGCGAGTGCAGTCAATTGGTTGGGTCGTATCGGTCTGGTTCGTTTTGAACCGTACTGAACTGGTTCGCTTTGAACCGAACCAGTCTGACACTGAACCTATTTGTGAACCGGGAGTTGGATCCTTGGCAGGACAGATCTTACAGTCAAGATCGTCTATATCTGACGGACATGATTCGCTGGAACTTAAGCTGTACAGGAAGCTGGACTCATAGGGTTGTACAGGATAAGTGCTTTTGTAATGATTTCTGCAACATTTATATCTGTTACTGTGCTGCAAAGCTTCTACTACTGCCTTCGCAACGGTTTCTGTAACTGTTTGCAACGTTTCTTCAACCTTCGCAACAGTTACGTAAGAACCCTATTTTTTTATTTTTTCTTGCTGATTTTTGTTGGAATCTCGTTCATGATTTTTCTGAGGCTTCTCTCACTGGTAAACACGATCGTTTTACTCGAATCCCCGTAGTCGGCGCCAATGTTTGTACCCAAAATAAATTCTAGGAACTAAACACGATGATTTGATGATGATTAGGGTTAGAAAAACGATCAAAAATAAATAAGAAGACAAGAATTTACGTGGTTCGGAATGTGTTGCCTACATCCACGGAAGAACGAAGAGGTATTTTATTGATGTATTTGATACAAGGGTGTTTTTCTCCGGGTTAGCTAACCTAATATTCCCTCTATTCTTGGGTTTAGGATACATGTATTTATAGAGTTTATGTAACCCTAATTTTGATGTAAACTTCATGTGCAAGCAACTTGGGAAACAAGGCTTCGGGAAACTTCTAGAATCTTCCGTCATGGGATGGCTAGACGGGCTTGATTACGGGCTCACCGTGTATAAAATACACGGTACAAACATCGCCCCCTCTTAACCTCCAACTTGTTGGTGGTTAAGAAAATTGTTTATCCTTTTGCGTCGAACGTTGATGATGAAACTCGCCCCCAAGCGTGAGTAGAGATATTGCGAAGACGCCCTCCGCTGTAATTACCTGCAAAAAAAAAAATGAAAAGTAAAAAAAATATATATATTGCTCACGTGCTAGGCGAGACTTTTTGCCACGTGGTGGACTTTTGATGCTCGAGAGCTAGTCTAGTCTTAAGTGAAACGTAATGTGCTTGCCGCTGGGGCAAGGCTTTTTGCTCGCGACGTAACAAGGCTGTAGCGCTCGCTGCTCGGGAAGGCTGGTTGTATTTCTTGTGTTGAGTACGAGTCTTTGGACCAACATCAGGCGTTGGGCTCGTGGTTGAGAAGAGACTTTATGCTTTCCAAGGTACAAGTCTTTCATACTCACGTGCAAGACGAGATTTTATGCTTGCGAAAGCAAGACTTAAGTGCTCACGTGCAAGGTGAGGCTTTAGGTGCTTTCTATTTTATGCAAGGCTAAATATTTAAGGGTCTAAGCAATCCTCATACCGAACTCTCGATCATGTCGCTATCCACGAACCTTGAACCCGATCATGTCGTTGTCCACGAACCTCGAACCCGATCATGTTACTGCTCTAAGTCCACATCCAAGTTTCTAGTACACTGGATTTTTTGTTTCCATGTTGTAGGGAATTGAAAGACGATTCTAACGAGCCAAAAATCACTTAATTCGGACTTAAAACGAAGAAGTTATTGACGAAACAAGCTTTGAACGAAACGCACGCTGTTGCATACATGGCAGTGATGACTGTGTAGAATTGCTGACGTGTTACTGTTTATTGGGATGACTTTCTGACGTGGCGTACGAACGGGGCTGACGTGGCAGCTGACGCGGCAAAACAGCCAGTATCCTGTGACGCTGACGTGGAAAAATTTGATGATGTGTCGTTCCTGACTGGACTGTGTGCTGATATGGCACTGCTGGTGTGGATTATTCCGCTGACGTGTCATTAGAGTCTTCTGACATTTCACTGATGACGTGGACTTATGCTGACGTGGCGAGCCCAGTCAACTAGTTGGGCCGTATCGGTCTGGTTCGTTTTGAACCGTACTGAACTGGTTCGATCTGAACCGAACCGGTCTGACACTGAACCTGTTTGTGAACCGGGAGCTGGATCCTTGGCTAGGCAGATCTTACGGTCAAGATCTTCTATATCTTATGGACATGATTCGCTGGATCTGAAGTTGTACAAGAAGCTGGACTTATAGGGTTGTACATGATAAGTGCTTTTGTAATGATTTTTGCAACATTTATATCTCTTACTGTGCTGCAAAGCTTCTACTACTGCCTTCGCAACGGTTTCTGTAACTGTTTGCAACGTTTCTTCAACCTTCGCAACAGTTACGTAAGAACCCTATTTTTTTATTTTTTCTGGCTGATTTTTGTTGGAATCTCGTTCATGATTTTTCTGAGGCTTCTCTCACTGGTAAACACGATCGTTTTACTCGAATCCCCTTAGTCGGCGCAATGTGTATACCCAAAATAAATTCTAGGCACTAAACACGATGATTTGATGATGATTAGGGTTAGAAAAACGATCAAAAATAAATAAGAAGACAAGAATTTACGTGGTTCGGAATGTGTTGCCTGCATCCACGGAAGAACAGAGAGGTATTTTATTGATGTATTTGATACAAGGGTGTTTTTCTCCGGGTTAGCTAACCTAATATTCCCTCTATTCTTGGGTTTAGGATACATGTATTTATAGAGTTTATGTAACCCTAATTTTGATGTAAACTTCATGTGCAAGCAACTTGGGAAGGAAACTTCTAGAATCTTCCGTCATGGGCTGGCTAGACGGGCTTGATTACGGACTCACCGTGTATAAAATACACGGTACAAACATCGCTACCTCTTAACCTCCAACTTGTTGGTGGTTAAGAATATTGTTTATCCTTTTGCGTCGAACGTTGATGATGAAACTCGCCCCCAAGCGTGAGTAGAGATATTGCGAAGACGCCCTCCGCTGTAATTACCTGCAAAATAAAAATAAATGAAAAGTAAAAAAAAAAAATATATTGCTCACGTGCTAGGCGAGACTTTTTGCCACGTGGTGGACTTTTGATGCTCGAGAGCTAGTCTAGTCTTAAGTGAAACGTAATGTGCTTGCCGCTGGGGCAAGGCTTTTTGCTCGCAACGTATCAAGGCTGTAGCGCTCGCTGATCGGGGAGGCTGGATGTATTTCTTGTGTTGAGTACGAGTCTTTGGACCAACATCGGGCGTTGGGCTCGTGGTTGAGAAGAGACTTTATGCTTGCCAAGGTACAAGTCTTTCATAATCGCGTGCAAGACGAGATTTTATGCTTGAGAAAGCAAGACTTAAGTGCTCACGTGCAAGGTTAGGCTTTAGGTTCTTGCGATTTGATGCAAGGCTAAATATTGAAGGGTCTAATCAATCCTCATCTCGAACTCTCGATCATGTCGCTATCCACGAACCTTGAACCCGATCATGTCGTTGTCCACGAACCTCGAACCCGATCATGTTACTGCTCTAAGTGCACATCCAAGTTTCTAGTACACTGGATTTTTTGTTTCCATGTTGTAGGGAATTGAAAGACGATTCTAACGAGCCAAAAATCACTTAATTCGGACTTAAAACGAAGAAGTTATTGACGAAACAAGCTTTGAACGAAACGCACGCTGTTGCATACATGGCAGTGATGACTGTGTAGAATTGCTGACGTGTTACTGTTTATTGGGATGACTTTCTGACGTGGCGTACGAACGGGGCTGACGCGGCAAAACAGCCAGCATCCTGTGACGCTGACGTGGAAAAATTTGATGATGTGTCGTTCCTGACTGGACTGTGTGCTGATATGGCACTGCTGGTGTGGATTATTCCGCTGACGTGTCATTAGAGTCTTCTGACATTTCATTGATGACGTGGACTTCTGCTGACGTGGCGAGCCCAGTCAACTGGTTGGGCCGTATCGGCCTTTTTCGTTTTGAACCGTACTGAACTGGTTCGATCTGAACCGAACCGGTCTGACACTGAACCTGTTTGTGAACCGGGAGCTGGATCCTTGGCTAGGAAGATATTACGGTCAAGATCTTCTATATCTTACGGACATGATTCGCTGGATCTGAAGCTGTACAGGAAGATGGACTTATAGGGTTGTACAGGATAAGTGCTTTTGTAATGATTTTTGCAACATTTATATCTCTTACTGTGCTGCAAAGCTTCTACTACTGCCTTCGCAACGGTTTCTGTAACTGTTTGCAACGTTTCTTCAACCTTCGCAACAGTTACGTAAGAACCCTATTTTTTTATTTTTTCTTGCTGATTTTTTTTGGAATCTCGTTCATGATTTTTCTGAGGCTTCTCTCACTGGTAAACACGATCGTTTTACTCGAATCCCCTTTGTCGGCGCCAATGTCTGTACCCAAAATAAATTCTAGGCACTAAACACGATGATTTGATGATGATTAGGGTTAGAAAAACGATCAAAAATAAATAAGAAGACAAGAATTTACGTGGTTCGGAATGTGTTGCCTGCATCCACGGAAGAACAGAGAGGTATTTTATTGATGTATTTGATACAAGGGTGTTTTTCTCCGGGTTAGCTAACCTAATATTCCCTCTATTCTTGGGTTTAGGATACATGTATTTATAGAGTTTATGTAACCCTAATTTTGATGTAAACTTCATGTGCAAGCAACTTGGGAAACAAGCCTTCGAGAAACTTCTAGAATCTTCCGTCATGGGCTGGCTAGACGGGCTTGATTACGGGCTCACCGTGTATAAAATACACGGTACAAACATCGCCCCCTCTTAACCTCCAACTTGTTGGTGGTTAAGAAAATTGTTTATCCTTTTGCGTCGAACGTTGATGATGAAACTCGCCCCCAAGCGTGAGTAGAGATATTGCGAAGACGCCCTCCGCTGTAATTACCTGCAAAAAAAAAAATGAAAAGTAAAAAAAAAAAAATATATTGCTCACGTGCTAGGCGAGACTTTTTGCCACGTGGTGGACTTTTGATGCTCGAGAGCTAGTCTAGTCTTAAGTGAAACGTAATGTGCTTGCCGCTGGGGCAAGGCTTTTTGCTCGCAACGTAACAAGGCTGTAGCGCTCGCTGCTCCGGAAGGCTGGCTGTATTTCTTGTGTTGAGTACGAGTCTTTGGACCAACATCGGGCGTTGGGCTCGTGGTTGAGAAGAGACTTTATGCTTGCCAAGGTACAAGTCTTTCATACTCGCGTGCAAGACGAGATTTTATTATTGAGAAAGCAAGACTTAAGTGCTCACGTGCAAGGTGAGGCTTTAGGTGCTTGCGATTTGATGCAAGGCTAAATATTGAAGGTTCTAAGCAATCCTCATCTCGAACTCTCGATCATGTCGCTATCCATGAACATTGAACCCGATCATGTCGTTGTCCACGAACCTCGAATCCGATCATGTTACTGCTCTAAGTGTACATCCAAGTTTCTAGTACACTGGATTTTTTGTTTCCATGTTGTAGGGAATTGAAAGACGATTCTAACGAGCCAAAAATCACTTAATTCGGACTTAAAACGAAGAAGTTATTTGACGAAACAAGCTTTGAACGAAACGCGCGCTGTTGCATACATGGCAGTGATGACTGTGTAGAATTGCTGACGTGTTACTGTTTTTTGGGATGACTTTCTGACGTGGCGTACGAACGTGGTTGACGTGGCAGCTGACGCGGCAAAACAGCCAGCATCCTGTGACGCTGACGTGGCAAAATTTGATGATGTGTCGTTCCTGATTGGACTGTGTGCTGATATGGCACTGCAGGTGTGGATTATTCCGCTGATGTGTCATTAGAGTCTTTTGACATGTCACTGATGACGTGGACTTCTGCTGACGTGGCGAGCCCAGTCAACTGGTTGGGACTTATCGGTCTGGTTCGTTTTGAACCATACTGAACTGGTTCGATCTGAACCGAACCGGTCTGACACTGAACCTGTTTGTGAACCGGGAGCTGGATCCTTGGCTGGGCAGATCTTACGGTCAAGATCTTTTATATCTGACGGACATGATTCGTTGGATCTGAAGCTGTACAGGAAGCTGGACTTATAGGGTTGTACAGGATAAGTGCTTTTGTAATGATTTTTGCAACATTTATATCTCTTACTGTGCTGCAAAGCTTCTACTACTGCCTTCGCAACGGTTTCTGTAACTGTTTGCAACGTTTCTTCAACCTTCGCAACAGTTACGTAAGAACCCTATTTTTTTTATTTTTTCTTGCTGATTTTTGTTGGAATCTCGTTCATGATTTTTCTGAGGCTTCTCTCACTGGTAAACACGATCGTTTTACTCGAATCCCCTTAGTCGGCGCCAATGTCTGTACCCAAAATAAATTCTAGGCACTAAACACGATGATTTGATGATGATTAGGGTTAGAAAAACGATAAAAAATAAATAAGAAGACAAGAATTTACGTGGTTCGGAATGTGTTGCCTGCATCCACGGAAGAACGGAGAGGTATTTTATTGATGTATTTGATACAAGGGTGTTTTTCTCCGGGTTAGCTAACCTAATATTCCCTCTATTCTTGGGTTTAGGATACATGTATTTATAGAGTTTATGTAACCCTAATTTTGATGTAAACTTCATGTGCAAGCAACTTGGGAAGGAAACTTCTAGAATCTTCCGTCATGGGCTGGCTAGACGGGCTTGATTACGGACTCACCGTGTATAAAATACACGGTACAAACATCGCTACCTCTTAACCTCCAACTTGTTGGTGGTTAAGAATATTGTTTATCCTTTTGCGTCGAACGTTGATGATGAAACTCGCCCCCAAGCGTGAGTAGAGATATTGCGAAGACGCCCTCCGCTGTAATTACCTGCAAAAAAAAAATAAATGAAAAGTAAAAAAAAAAAATATATTGCTCACGTGCTAGGCGAGACTTTTTGCCACGTGGTGGACTTTTGATGCTCGAGAGCTAGTCTAGTCTTAAGTGAAACGTAATGTGCTTGCGGCTAGGGAAAGGCTTTTTGCTCGCGACGTAACAAGGCTGTAGCGCTCGCTGCTCGGGAAGGCTGGCTGTATTTCTTGTGTTGAGTACGAGTCTTTGGACCAACATCAGGCGTTGGGCTCGTGGTTGAGAAGAGACTTTATGCTTTCCAAGGTACAAGTCTTTCATACTCACGTGCAAGACGAGATTTTATGCTTGCGAAAGCAAGACTTAAGTGCTCACGTGCAAGGTGAGGCTTTAGGTGCTTTCTATTTTATGCAAGGCTAAATATTTAAGGGTCTAAGCAATCCTCATACCGACCTCTCGATCATGTCGCTATCCACGAACCTTGAACCCGATCATGTCGTTGTCTACGAACCTCGAACCCGATCATGTTACTGCTCTAAGTCCACATCCAAGTTTCTAGTACACTGGATTTTTTGTTTCCATGTTGTAGGGAATTGAAAGACGATTCTAACGAGCCAAAAATCACTTAATTCGGACTTAAAACGAAGAAGTTATTGACGAAACAAGCTTTGAACGAAACGCGCGCTGTTGCATACATGGCAGTGATGACTGTGCAGAATTGCTGACGTGTTACTGTTTATTGGGATGACTTTCTGACGTGGCGTACGAACGGGGCTGACGCGGCAAAACAGCCAGCATCCTGTGACGCTGACGTGGAAAAATTTGATGATGTGTCGTTCCTGACTGGACTGTGTGCTGATATGGCACTGCTGGTGTGGATTATTCCGCTGACGTGTCATTAGAGTCTTCTGACATTTCACTGATGACGTGGACTTCTGCTGACGTGGCGAGCCCAGTCAACTAGTTGGGCCGTATCGGTCTGGTTCGTTTTGAACCGTACTGAACTGGTTCAATCTGAACCGAACCGGTCTGACACTGAACCTGTTTGTGAACCGGGAGCTGGATCCTTGGCTAGGCAGATCTTACGGTCAAGATCTTCTATATCTGACGGACATGATTCGCTGGATCTGAAGCTGTACAGGAAGCTGGACTTATAGGGTTGTACAGGATAAGTGCTTTTGTAATGATTTTTGCAACATTTATATCTCTTACTGTGCTGCAAAGCTTCTACTACTGCCTTCGCAACGGTTTCTGTAACTGTTTGCAACGTTTCTTCAGCCTTCGCAACAGTTACGTAAGAACCCTATTTTTTTATTTTTTCTGGCTGATTTTTGTTGGAATCTCGTTCATGATTTTTCTGAGGCTTCTCTCACTAGTAAACACGATCGTTTTACTCGAATCCCCTTAGTCGGCGCCAATGTCTGTACCCAAAATAAATTCTAGGCACTAAACACGATGATTTGATGATGATTAGGGTTAGAAAAACGATCAAAAATAAATAAGAAGACAAGAATTTACGTGGTTCGGAATGTGTTGCCTGCATCCACGGAAGAACGGAGAGGTATTTTATTGATGTATTTGATACAAGGGTGTTTTTCTCCGGGTTAGCTAACCTAATATTCCCTCTATTCTTGGGTTTAGGATACATGTATTTATAGAGTTTATGTAACCCTAATTTTGATGTAAACTTCATGTGCAAGCAACTTGGGAAACAAGCCTTCGGGAAACTTCTAGAATCTTCCGTCATGGGCTGGCTAGACGGGCTTGATTACGGGCTCACCGTGTATAAAATACACGGTACAAACATTGCCCCCTCTTAACCTCCAACGTGTTGGTGGTTAAGAAAATTGTTTATCCTTTTGCGTCGAACGTTGATGATGAAACTCGCCCCCAAGCGTGAGTAGAGATATTGCGAAGACGCCCTCCGCTGTAATTACCTGCAAAAAAAAAAATGAAAAGTAAAAAAAAAAAATATATTGCTCACGTGCTAGGCGAGACTTTTTGCCACGTGGTGGACTTTTGATGCTCGAGAGCTAGTCTAGTCTTAAGTGAAACGTAATGTGCTTGCCGCTGGGGCAAGGCTTTTTGCTCGCGACGTAACAAGGCTGTAGCGCTCGCTGCTCGGGAAGGCTGGCTGTATTTCTTGTGTTGAGTACGAGTCTTTGGACCAACATCAGGCGTTGGGCTCGTGGTTGAGAAGAGACTTTATGCTTTCCAAGGTACAAGTCTTTCATACTCACGTGCAAGACGAGATTTTATGCTTGCGAAAGCAAGACTTAAGTGCTCACGTGCAAGGTGAGGCTTTAGGTGCTTTCTATTTTATGCAAGGCTAAATATTTAAGGGTCTAAGCAATCCTCATACCGAACTCTCGATCATGTCGCTATCCACGAACCTTGAACCCGATCATGTCGTTGTCCACGAACCTCGAACCCGATCATGTTACTGCTCTAAGTCCACATCCAAGTTTCTAGTACACTGGATTTTTTGTTTCCATGTTGTAGGGAATTGAAAGACGATTCTAACGAGCCAAAAATCACTTAATTCGGACTTAAAACGAAGAAGTTATTGACGAAACAAGCTTTGAATGAAACGCGCGCTGTTGCATACATGGCAGTGATGACTGTGCAGAATTGCTGACGTGTTACTGTTTATTGGGATGACTTTCTGACGTGGCGTACGAACGGGGCTGACGTGGCAGCTGACGCGGCAAAACATCCAGCATCCTGTGACGCTGACGTGGAAAAATTTGATGATGTGTCGTTCCTGACTGGACTGTGTGCTGATATGGCACTGCTGGTGTGGATTATTCCGCTGACGTGTCATTAGAGTCTTCTGACATTTCACTGATGACGTGGACTTCTGCTGACGTGGCGAGCCCAGTCAACTGGTTGGGCCGTATCAGCCTTTTTCGTTTTGAACCGTACTGAACTGGTTCGATCTGAACCGAACCGGTCTGACACTGAACCTGTTTGTGAACCGGGAGCTGGATCCTTGGCTAGGAAGATCTTACGGTCAAGATCTTCTATATCTTACGGACATGATTCGCTGGATCTGAAGCTGTACAGGAAGATGGACTTATAGGGTTGTACAGGATAAGTGCTTTTGTAATGATTTTTGCAACATTTATATCTCTTACTGTGCTGCAAAGCTTCTACTACTTCCTTCGCAACGGTTTCTGTAACTGTTTGCAACGTTTCTTCAACCTTCGCAACAGCTACGTAAGAACCCTATTTTTTTATTTTTTCTTGCTGATTTTTGTTGGAATCTCGTTCATGATTTTTCTGAGGCTTCTCTCACTGGTAAACACGATCGTTTTACTCGAATCCCCTTAGTCGGCGCCAATGTCTGTACCCAAAATAAATTCTAGGCACTAAACACGATGATTTGATGATGATTAGGGTTAGAAAAACGATCAAAAATAAATAAGAAGACAAGAATTTACGTGGTTCGGAATGTGTTGCCTGCATCCACGGAAGAACAGAGAGGTATTTTATTGATGTATTTGATACAAGGGTGTTTTTCTCCGGGTTAGCTAACCTAATATTCCCTCTATTCTTGGGTTTAGGATACATGTATTTATAGAGTTTATGTAACCTTAATTTTGATGTAAACTTCATGTGCAAGCAACTTGGGAAGGAAACTTCTAGAATCTTCCGTCATGGGCTGGCTAGACGGGCTTGATTACGGACTCACCGTGTATAAAATACACGGTACAAACATCGCTACCTCTTAACCTCCAACTTGTTGGTGGTTAAGAATATTGTTTATCCTTTTGCGTCGAACGTTGATGATGAAACTCGCCCCCAAGCGTGAGTAGAGATATTGCGAAGACGCCCTCCGCTGTAATTACCTGCAAAAAAAAAATAAATGAAAAGTAAAAAAAAAAAATATATTGCTCACGTGCTAGGCGAGACTTTTTGCCACGTGGTGGACTTTTGATGCTCGAGAGCTAGTCTAGTCTTAAGTGAAACGTAATGTGCTTGCGGCTAGGGAAAGGCTTTTTGCTCGCGACGTAACAAGGCTGTAGCGCTCGCTGCTCGGGAAGGCTGGCTGTATTTCTTGTGTTGAGTACGAGTCTTTGGACCAACATCAGGCGTTGGGCTCGTGGTTGAGAAGAGACTTTATGCTTTCCAAGGTACAAGTCTTTCATACTCACGTGCAAGACGAGATTTTATGCTTGCGAAAGCAAGACTTAAGTGCTCACGTGCAAGGTGAGGCTTTAGGTGCTTTCTATTTTATGCAAGGCTAAATATTTAAGGGTCTAAGCAATCCTCATACCGAACTCTCGATCATGTCGCTATCCACGAACCTTGAACCCGATCATGTCGTTGTCCACGAACCTCGAACCCGATCATGTTACTGCTCTAAGTCCACATCCAAGTTTCTAGTACACTGGATTTTTTGTTTCCATGTTGTAGGGAATTGAAAGACGATTCTAACGAGCCAAAAATCACTTAATTCGGACTTAAAACGAAGAAGTTATTGACGAAACAAGCTTTGAACGAAACGCGCGCTGTTGCATACATGGAAGTGATGACTGTGCAGAATTGCTGACGTGTTACTGTTTATTGGGATGACTTTCTGACGTGGCGTACGAACGGGGCTGACGTGGCAGCTGACGCGGCAAAACAGCCAGCATCCTGTGACGCTGACGTGGAAAAATTTGATGATGTGTCGTTCCTGACTGGACTGTGTGCTGATATGGCACTGCTGGTGTGGATTATTCCGCTGACGTGTCATTAGAGTCTTCTGACATTTCACTGATGACGTGGACTTCTGCTGACGTGGCGAGCCCAGTCAACTGGTTGGGCCGTATCGGCCTTTTTCGTTTTGAACCGTACTGAACTGGTTCGATCTGAACCGAACCGGTCTGACACTGAACCTGTTTGTGAACCGGGAGCTGGATCCTTGGCTAGGAAGATCTTACGGTCAAGATCTTCTATATCTTACGGACATGATTCGCTGGATCTGAAGTTGTACAGGAAGATGGACTTATAGGGTTGTACAGGATAAGTGCTTTTGTAATGATTTTTGCAACATTTATATCTCTTACTGTGCTGCAAAGCTTCTACTACTGCCTTCGCAACGGTTTCTGTAACTGTTTGCAACGTTTCTTCAACCTTCGCAACAGTTACGTAAGAACCCTATTTTTTTATTTTTTCTTGCTGATTTTTTTTGGAATCTCGTTCATGATTTTTCTGAGGCTTCTCTCACTGGTAAACACGATCGTTTTACTCGAATCCCCTTTGTCGGCGCCAATGTCTGTACCCAAAATAAATTCTAGGCACTAAACACGATGATTTGATGATGATTAGGGTTAGAAAAACGATCAAAAATAAATAAGAAGACAAGAATTTACGTGGTTCGGAATGTGTTGCCTGCATCCACGGAAGAACGGAGAGGTATTTTATTGATGTATTTGATACAAGGGTGTTTTTCTCCGGGTTAGCTAACCTAATATTCCCTCTATTCTTGGGTTTAGGATACATGTATTTATAGAGTTTATGTAACCCTAATTTTGATGTAAACTTCATGTGCAAGCAACTTGGGAAACAAGCCTTCGGGAAACTTCTAGAATCTTCCGTCATGGGCTGGCTAGACGGGCTTGATTACGGGCTCACCGTGTATAAAATACACGGTACAAACATCGCCCCCTCTTAACCTCCAACGTGTTGGTGGTTAAGAAAATTGTTTATCCTTTTGCGTCGAACGTTGATGATGAAACTCGCCCCCAAGCGTGAGTAGAGATATTGCGAAGACGCCCTCCGCTGTAATTACCTGCAAAAAAAAAATGAAAAGTAAAAAAAAAAATATATATTGCTCACGTGCTAGGCGAGACTTTTTGCCACGTGGTGGACTTTTGATGCTCGAGAGCTAGTCTAGTCTTAAGTGAAACGTAATGTGCTTGCCGCTGGGGCAAGGCTTTTTGATCGCGACGTAACAAGGCTGTAGCGCTCGCTGCTCGGGAAGGCTGGTTGTATTTCTTGTGTTGAGTACGAGTCTTTGGACCAACATCAGGCGTTGGGCTCGTGGTTGAGAAGAGACTTTATGCTTTCCAAGGTACAAGTCTTTCATACTCACGTGCAAGACGAGATTTTATGCTTGCGAAAGCAAGACTTAAGTGCTCACGTGCAAGGTGAGGCTTTAGGTGCTTTCTATTTTATGCAAGGCTAAATATTGAAGGGTCTAAGCAATCCTCATATCGAACTCTCGATCATGTCGCTATCCACGAACCTTGAACCCGATCATGTCGTTGTCCACGAACCTCGAACCCGATCATGTTACTGCTCTAAGTCCACATCCAAGTTTCTAGTACACTGGATTTTTTGTTTCCATGTTGTAGGGAATTGAAAGATGATTCTAACGAGCCAAAAATCACTTAATTCGGACTTAAAACGAAGAAGTTATTGACGAAACAAGCTTTGAACGAAACGCGCGCTGTTGCATACATGGCAGTGATGACTGTGCAGAATTGCTGACGTGTTACTGTTTATTGGGATGACTTTCTGACGTGGCGTACGAACGGGGCTGACGTGGCAGCTGACGCGGCAAAACATCCAGCATCCTGTGACGCTGACGTGGAAAAATTTGATGATGTGTCGTTCCTGACTGGACTGTGTGCTGATATGGCACTGCTGGTGTGGATTATTCCGCTGACGTGTCATTAGAGTCTTCTGACATTTCACTGATGACGTGGACTTCTGCTGACGTGGCGAGCCCAGTCAACTGGTTGGGCCGTATCGGCCTTTTTCGTTTTGAACCGTACTGAACTGGTTCGATCTGAACCGAACCGGTCTGACACTGAACCTGTTTGTGAACCGAGAGCTGGATCCTTGGCTAGGAAGATCTTACGGTCAAGATCTTATATATCTTACGGACATGATTCGCTGGATCTGAAGCTGTACAGGAAGATGGACTTATAGGGTTGTACATGATAAGTGCTTTTGTAATGATTTTTGCAACATTTATATCTCTTACTGTGCTACAAAGCTTCTACTACTGCCTTCGCAATGGTTTCTGTAACTGTTTGCAACGTTTCTTCAACCTTCGCAACAGCTACGTAAGAACCCTATTTTTTTATTTTTTCTTGCTGATTTTTGTTGGAATCTCGTTCATGATTTTTCTGAGGCTTCTCTCACTGGTAAACACGATCGTTTTACTCGAATCCCCTTAGTCGGCGCCAATGTCTGTACCCAAAATAAATTCTAGGCACTAAACACGATGATTTGATGATGATTAGGGTTAGAAAAACGATCAAAAATAAATAAGAAGACAAGAATTTACGTGGTTCGGAATGTGTTGCCTGCATCCACGGAAGAACATAGAGGTATTTTATTGATGTATTTGATACAAGGGTGTTTTTCTCCGGGTTAGCTAACCTAATATTCCCTCTATTCTTGGGTTTAGGATACATGTATTTATAGAGTTTATGTAACCCTAATTTTGATGTAAACTTCATGTGCAAGCAACTTGGGAAGGAAACTTCTAGAATCTTCCGTCATGGGATGGCTAGACGGGATTGATTACGGACTCACCGTGTATAAAATACACGGTACAAACATCGCTACCTCTTAACCTCCAACTTGTTGGTGGTTAAGAATATTGTTTA
Source organism: Papaver somniferum (assembly GCF_003573695.1). NCBI lineage: Eukaryota > Viridiplantae > Streptophyta > Magnoliopsida > Ranunculales > Papaveraceae > Papaver > Papaver somniferum. The sequence goes on along the minus strand of NW_020620936.1, from coordinate 48,368 downwards.
TCCTTTTGCGTCGAACGTTGATGATGAAACTCGCCCCCAAGCGTGAGTAGAGATATTGCGAAGACGCCCTCCGCTGTAATTACCTGCAAAAAAAAAATAAATGAAAAGTAAAAAAAAAAAAATATATTGCTCACGTGCTAGGCGAGACTTTTTGCCACGTGGTGGACTTTTGATGCTCGAGAGCTAGTCTAGTCTTAAGTGAAACGTAATGTGCTTGCGGCTAGGGAAAGGCTTTTTGCTCGCGACGTAACAAGGCTGTAGCGCTCGCTGCTCGGGAAGGCTGGCTTTATTTCTTGTGTTGAGTACGAGTCTTTGGACCAACATCAGGCGTTGGGCTCGTGGTTGAGAAGAGACTTTATGCTTTCCAAGGTACAAGTCTTTCATACTCGCGTGCAAGACGAGATTTTATGCTTGCGAAAGCAAGACTTAAGTGCTCACGTGCAAGGTGAGGCTTTAGGTGCTTTCGATTTGATGCAAGGCTAAATATTGAAGGGTCTAAGCAATCCTCATATCGAACTCTCGATCATGTCTCTATCCACGAACCTTGAACCCGATCATGTCGTTGTCCACGAACCTCGAACCCGATCATGTTACTGCTCTAAGTGCACATCCAAGTTTCTAGTACACTGGATTTTTTGTTTCCATGTTGTAGGGAATTGAAAGACGATTCTAACGAGCCAAAAATCACTTAATTCGGACTTAAAACGAAGAAGTTATTGACGAAACAAGCTTTGAACGAAACGCGCGCTGTTGGATACATGGCAGTGATGACTGTGCAGAATTGCTGACGTGTTACTGTTTATTGGGATGACTTTCTGACGTGGCGTACGAACGGGGCTGACGTGGCAGCTGACGCGGCAAAACATCCAGCATCCTGTGACGCTGACGTGGAAAAATTTGATGATGTGTTGTTCCTGACTGGACTGTGTGCTGATATGGCACTGCTGGTGTGGATTATTCCGCTGATGTGTCATTAGAGTCTTCTGACATTTCACTGATGACGTGGACTTCTGCTGACGTGGCGAGCCTAGTCAACTGGTTGGGCCGTATCGGCCTTTTTCGTTTTGAACCGTACTGAACTGGTTCGATCTGAACCGAACCGGTCTGACACTGAACCTGTTTGTGAACCGGGAGCTGGATCCTTGGCTAGGAAGATCTTACGGTCAAGATCTTCTATATCTTACGGACATGATTCGCTGGATCTGAAGCTGTACAGGAAGATGGACTTATAGGGTTGTACATGATAAGTGCTTTTGTAATGATTTTTGCAACATTTATATCTCTTACTGTGCTGCAAAGCTTCTACTACTGCCTTCGCAATGGTTTCTGTAACTGTTTGCAACGTTTCTTCAACCTTCGCAACAGCTACGTAAGAACCCTATTTTTTTATTTTTTCTTGCTGATTTTTGTTGGAATCTCGTTCATGATTTTTCTGAGGCTTCTCTCACTGGTAAACACGATCGTTTTACTCGAATCCCCTTAGTCGGCGCCAATGTCTGTACCCAAAATAAATTCTAGGCACTAAACACGATGATTTGATGATGATTAGGGTTAGAAAAACGATCAAAAATAAATAAGAAGACAAGAATTTACGTGGTTCGGAATGTGTTGCCTGCATCCACGGAAGAACAAAGAGGTATTTTATTGATGTATTTGATACAAGGGTGTTTTTCTCCGGGTTAGCTAACCTAATATTCCCTCTATTCTTGGGTTTAGGATACATGTATTTATAGAGTTTATGTAACCCTAATTTTGATGTAAACTTCATGTGCAAGCAACTTGGGAAGGAAACTTCTAGAATCTTCCGTCATGGGATGGCTAGACGGGCTTGATTACGGACTCACCGTGTATAAAATACACGGTACAAACATCGCTACCTCTTAACCTCCAACTTGTTGGTGGTTAAGAATATTGTTTATCCTTTTGCGTCGAACGTTGATGATGAAACTCGCCCCCAAGCGTGAGTAGAGATATTGCGAAGACGCCCTCCGCTGTAATTACCTGCAAAAAAAAAAAAATGAAAAGTAAAAAAAAAAAAATATATTGCTCACGTGCTAGGCGAGACTTTTTGCCACGTGGTGGACTTTTGATGCTCGAGAGCTAGTCTAGTCTTAAGTGAAACGTAATGTGCTTGCGGCTAGGGAAAGGCTTTTTGCTCGCGACGTAACAAGGCTGTAGCGCTCGCTGCTCGGGAAGGCTGGCTTTATTTCTTGTGTTGAGTACGAGTCTTTGGACCAACATCAGGCGTTGGGCTCGTGGTTGAGAAGAGACTTTATGCTTTCCAAGGTACAAGTCTTTCTTACTCGCGTGCAAGACGAGATTTTATGCTTGCGAAAGCAAGACTTAAGTGCTCACGTGCAAGGTGAGGCTTTAGGTGCTTTCGATTTGATGCAAGGCTAAATATTGAAGGATCTAAGCAATCCTCATATCGAACTCTCGATCATGTCTCTATCCACGAACCTTGAACCCGATCATGTCGTTGTCCACGAACCTCGAACCCGATCATGTTACTGCTCTAAGTGCACATCCAAGTTTCTAGTACACTGGATTTTTTGTTTCCATGTTGTAGGGAATTGAAAGACGATTCTAACGAGCCAAAAATCACTTAATTCGGACTTAAAACGAAGAAGTTATTGACGAAACAAGCTTTGAACGAAACGCGCGCTGTTGGATACATGGCAGTGATGACTGTGCAGAATTGCTGACGTGTTACTGTTTATTGGGATGACTTTCTGACGTGGCGTACGAACGGGGCTGACGTGGCAGCTGACGCGGCAAAACATCCAGCATCCTGTGACGCTGACGTGGAAAAATTTGATGATGTGTCGTTCCTGACTGGACTGTGTGCTGATATGGCACTGCTGGTGTGGATTATTCCGCTGATGTGTCATTAGAGTCTTCTGACATTTCACTGATGACGTGGACTTCTGCTGACGTGGCGAGCCTAGTCAACTGGTTGGGCCGTATCGGCCTTTTTCGTTTTGAACCGTACTGAACTGGTTCGATCTGAACCGAACCGGTCTGACACTGAACCTGTTTGTGAACCGGGAGCTGGATCCTTGGCTAGGAAGATCTTACGGTCAAGATCTTCTATATCTTACGGACATGATTCGCTGGATCTGAAGCTGTACAGGAAGATGGACTTATAGGGTTGTACATGATAAGTGCTTTTGTAATGATTTTTGCAACATTTATATCTCTTACTGTGCTGCAAAGCTTCTACTACTGCCTTCGCAACGGTTTCTGTAACTGTTTGCAACGTTTCTTCAACCTTCACAACAGCTACGTAAGAACCCTATTTTTTTATTTTTTCTTGCTGATTTTTGTTGGAATCTCGTTCATGATTTTTCTGAGGCTTCTCTCACTGGTAAACACGATCGTTTTACTCGAATCCCCTTAGTCGGCGCCAATGTCTGTACCCAAAATAAATTCTAGGCACTAAACACGATGATTTGATGATGATTAGGGTTAGAAAAACGATCAAAAATAAATAAGAAGACAAGAATTTACGTGGTTCGGAATGTGTTGCCTGCATCCACGGAAGAACGGAGAGGTATTTTATTGATGTATTTGATACAAGGGTGTTTTTCTCCGGGTTAGCTAACCTAATATTCCCTCTATTCTTGGGTTTAGGATACATGTATTTATAGAGTTTATGTAACCCTAATTTTGATGTAAACTTCATGTGCAAGCAACTTGGGAAGGAAACTTCTAGAATCTTCCGTCATGGGCTGGCTAGACGGGCTTGATTACGGACTCACCGTGTATAAAATACACGGTACAAACATCGCTACCTCTTAACCTCCAACTTGTTGGTGGTTAAGAATATTGTTTATCCTTTTGCGTCGAACGTTGATGATGAAACTCGCCCCCAAGCGTGAGTAGAGATATTGCGAAGACGCCCTCCGCTGTAATTACCTGCAAAAAATAAATAAATGAAAAGTAAAAAAAAAAAATATATTGCTCACGTGCTAGGCGAGACTTTTTGCCACGTGGTGGACTTTTGATGCTCGAGAGCTAGTCTAGTCTTAAGTGAAACGTAATGTGCTTGCGGCTAGGGAAAGGCTTTTTGCTCGCGACGTAACAAGGCTGTAGCGCTCGCTGCTCGGGAAGGCTGGCTTTATTTCTTGTGTTGAGTACGAGTCTTTGGACCAACATCAGGCGTTGGGCTCGTGGTTGAGAAGAGACTTTAAGCTTTCCAAGGTACAAGTATTTCATACTCGCGTGCAAGACGAGATTTTATGCTTGCGAAAGCAAGACTTAAGTGCTCACGTGCAAGGTGAGGCTTTAGGTGCTTTCGATTTGATGCAAGGCTAAATATTGAAGGGTCTAAGCAATCCTCATATCGAACTCTCGATCATGTCTCTATCCACGAACCTTGAACCCGATCATGTCGTTGTCCACGAACCTCGAACCCGATCATGTTACTGCTCTAAGT
>NW_020620936.1:32638-43920 GCF_003573695.1 Papaver somniferum | reverse complement strand
TCTTCTGACATTTCACTGATGACGTGGACTTCTGCTGACGTGGCGAGCCTAGTCAACTGGTTGGGCCGTATCGGCCTTTTTCGTTTTGAACCGTACTGAACTGGTTCGATCTGAACCGAACCGGTCTGACACTGAACCTGTTTGTGAACCGGGAGCTGGATCCTTGGCTAGGAAGATCTTACGGTCAAGATCTTCTATATCTTACGGACATGATTCGCTGGATCTGAAGCTGTACAGGAAGATGGACTTATAGGGTTGTACAGGATAAGTGCTTTTGTAATGATTTTTGCAACATTTATATCTCTTACTGTGCTGCAAAGCTTCTACTACTGCCTTCGCAACGGTTTCTGTAACTGTTTGCAACGTTTCTTCAACCTTCGCAACAGCTACGTAAGAACCCTATTTTTTTATTTTTTCTTGCTGATTTTTGTTGGAATCTCGTTCATGATTTTTCTGAGGCTTCTCTCACTGGTAAACACGATCGTTTTACTCGAATCCCCTTAGTCGGCGCCAATGTCTGTACCCAAAATAAATTCTAGGCACTAAACACGATGATTTGATGATGATTAGGGTTAGAAAAACGATCAAAAATAAATAAGAAGACAAGAATTTACGTGGTTCGGAATGTGTTGCCTGCATCCACGGAAGAACGGAGAGGTATTTTATTGATGTATTTGATAAAAGGGTGTTTTCTCCGGGTTAGCTAACCTAATATTCCCTCTATTCTTGGGTTTAGGATACATGTATTTATAGAGTTTATGTAACCCTAATTTTGATGTAAACTTCATGTGCAAGCAACTTGGGAAACAAGCCTTCGGGAAACTTCTAGAATCTTCCGTCATGGGCTGGATAGACGGGCTTGATTACGGGCTCACCGTGTATAAAATACACGGTACAAACATCGCCCCCTCTTAACCTCCAACTTGTTGGTGGTTAAGAAAATTGTTTATCCTTTTGCGTCGAACGTTGATGATGAAACTCGCCCCCAAGCGTGAGTAGAGATATTGCGAAGACGCCCTCCGCTGTAATTACCTTCAAAAAAAAAAATATATTGCTCACGTGCTAGGCGAGACTTTTTGCCACGTGGTGGACTTTTGATGCTCGAGAGCTAGTCTAGTCTTAAGTGAAACGTAATGTGCTTGCGGATGGGGCAAGGCTTTTTGCTCGCGACGTAACAAGGCTGTAGCGCTCGCTGCTCGGGAAGGCTGGCTGTATTTCTTGTGTTGAGTACGAGTCTTTGGACCAACATCAGGCGTTGGGCTCGTGGTTGAGAAGAGACTTTATGCTTTCCAAGGTACAAGTCTTTCATACTCGCGTGCAAGACGAGATTTTATGCTTGCGAAAGCAAGACTTAAGTGCTCACGTGCAAGGTGAGGCTTTAGGTGCTTTCGATTTGATGCAAGGCTAAATATTGAAGGGTCTAAGCAATCCTCATATCGAACTCTCGATCATGTCTCTATCCACGAACCTTGAACCCGATCATGTCGTTGTCCACGAACCTCGAACCCGATCATGTTACTGCTCTAAGTTCACATCCAAGTTTCTAGTACACTGGATTTTTTGTTTCCATGTTGTAGGGAATTGAAAGACGATTCTAACGAGCCAAAAATCACTTAATTCGGACTTAAAACGAAGAAGTTATTGACGAAACAAGCTTTGAACGAAACGCACGATGTTGCATACATGGCAGTGATGACAGTGTAGAATTGCTGATGTGTTACTGTTTATTGGGATGACTTTCTGACGTGGCGTACGAACGGGGCTGACGTGGCAGCTGACGCGGCAAAACATCCAGCATCCTGTGACGCTGACGTGGAAAAATTTGATGATGTGTCGTTCCTGACTGGACTGTGTGCTGATATGGCACTGCTGGTGTGGATTATTCCGCTGACGTGTCATTATATTCTTCTGACATTTCACTGATGACGTGGACTTCTGCTGACGTGGCGAGCCTAGTCAACTGGTTGGGCCGTATCGGCCTTTTTCGTTTTGAACCGTACTGAACTGGTTCGATCTGAACCGAACCGGTCTGACACTGAACCTGTTTGTGAACCGGGAGCTGGATCCTTGGCTAGGAAGATCTTACGGTCAAGATCTTCTATATCTTACGGACATGATTCGCTGGATCTGAAGCTGTACAGGAAGATGGACTTATAGGGTTGTACAGGATAAGTGCCTTTGTAATGATTTTTGCAACATTTATATCTCTTACTGTGCTGCAAAGCTTCTACTACTGCCTTCGCAACGGTTTCTGTAACTGTTTGCAACGTTTCTTCAACCTTCGCAACAGCTACGTAAGAACCCTATTTTTTATTTTTTCTTGCTGATTTTTGTTGGAATCTCGTTCATGATTTTTCTGAGGCTTCTCTCACTGGTAAACACGATCGTTTTACTCGAATCCCCTTAGTCGGCGCCAATGTCTGTACCCAAAATAAATTCTAGGCACTAAACACGATGATTTGATGATGATTAGGGTTAGAAAAACGATCAAAAATAAATAAGAAGACAAGAATTTACGTGGTTCGGAATGTGTTGCCTGCATCCACGGAAGAACGGAGAGGTATTTTATTGATGTATTTGATACAAGGGTGTTTTTCTCCGGGTTAGCTAACCTAATATTCCCTCTATTCTTGGGTTTAGGATACATGTATTTATAGAGTTTATGTAACCCTAATTTTGATGTAAACTTCATGTGCAAGCAACTTGGGAAGGAAACTTCTAGAATCTTCCGTCATGGGCTGGCTAGACGGGCTTGATTACGGACTCACCGTGTATAAAATACACGGTACAAACATCGCTACCTCTTAACCTCCAACTTGTTGGTGGTTAAGAAAATTGTTTATCCTTTTGCGTCGAACGTTGATGATGAAACTCGCCCCCAAGCGTGAGTAGAGATATTGCGAAGACGCCCTCCGCTGTAATTACCTGCAAAAAAAAAATAAATGAAAAGTAAAAAAAAAAAAATATATTGCTCACGTGGTAGGCGAGACTTTTTGCCACGTGGTGGACTTTTGATGCTCGAGAGCTAGTCTAGTCTTAAGTGAAACGTAATGTGCTTGCGGCTAGGGAAAGGCTTTTTGCTCGCGACGTAACAAGGCTGTAGCGCTCGCTGCTCGGGAAGGCTGGCTGTATTTCTTGTGTTGAGTACGAGTCTTTGGACCAACATCAGGCGTTGGGCTCGTGGTTGAGAAGAGACTTTATGCTTTCCAAGGTACAAGTCTTTCATACTCGCGTGCAAGACGAGATTTTATGCTTGCGAAAGCAAGACTTAAGTGCTCACGTGCAAGGTGAGGCTTTAGGTGCTTTCGATTTGATGCAAGGCTAAATATTGAAGGGTCTAAGCAATCCTCATATCGAACTCTCGATCATGTCTCTATCCACGAACCTTGAACCCGATCATGTCGTTGTCCACGAACCTCGAACCCGATCATGTTACTGCTCTAAGTGCACATCCAAGTTTCTAGTACACTGGATTTTTTGTTTCCATGTTGTAGGGAATTGAAAGACGATTCTAACGAGCCAAAAATCACTTAATTCGGACTTAAAACGAAGAAGTTATTGACGAAACAAGCTTTGAACGAAACGCACGATGTTGCATACATGGCAGTGATGACTGTGTAGAATTGCTGACGTGTTACTGTTTATTGGGATGACTTTCTGACGTGGCGTACGAACGGGGCTGACGCGGCAAAACATCCAGCATCCTGTGACGCTGACGTGGAAAAATTTGATGATGTGTCGTTCCTGACTGGACTGTGTGCTGATATGGCACTGCTGGTGTGGATTATTCCGCTGACGTGTCATTAGAGTCTTCTGACATTTCACTGATGACGTGGACTTCTGCTGACGTGGCGAGCCTAGTAAACTGGTTGGGCCGTATCGGCCTTTTTCGTTTTGAACCGTACTGAACTGGTTCGATCTGAACCGAACCGGTCTGACACTGAACCTGTTTGTGAACCGGGAGCTGGATCCTTGGCTAGGAAGATCTTACGGTCAAGATCTTCTATATCTTACGGACATGATTCGCTGGATCTGAAGCTGTACAGGAAGATGGACTTATAGGGTTGTACAGGATAAGTGCTTTTGTAATGATTTTTGCAACATTTATATCTCTTACTGTGCTGCAAAGCTTCTACTACTGCCTTCGCAACGGTTTCTGTAACTGTTTGCAACGTTTCTTCAACCTTCGCAACAGCTACGTAAGAACCCTATTTTTTTATTTTTTCTTGCTGATTTTTGTTGGAATCTCGTTCATGATTTTTCTGAGGCTTCTCTCACTGGTAAACACAATCGTTTTACTCGAATCCCCTTAGTCGGCGCCAATGTCTGTACCCAAAATAAATTCTAGGCACTAAACACGATGATTTGATGATGATTAGGGTTAGAAAAACGATCAAAAATAAATAAGAAGACAAGAATTTACGTGGTTCGGAATGTGTTGCCTGCATCCACGGAAGAACGAAGAGGTATTTTATTGATGTATTTGATACAAGGGTGTTTTTCTCCGGGTTAGCTAACCTAATATTCCCTCTATTCTTGGGTTTAGGATACATGTATTTATAGAGTTTATGTAACCCTAATTTTGATGTAAACTTCATGTGCAAGCAACTTGGGAAACAAGCCTTCGGGAAACTTCTAGAATCTTCCGTCATGGGCTGGCTAGACGGGCTTGATTACGGGCTCACCGTGTATAAAATGCACGTTACAAACATCGCCCCCTCTTAACCTCCAACTTGTTGGTGGTTAAGAAAATTGTTTATCCTTTTGCGTCGAACGTTGATGATGAAACTCGCCCCCAAGCGTGAGTAGAGATATTGCGAAGACGCCCTCCGCTGTAATTACCTGCAAAAAAAAAATGAAAAGTAAAAAAGAAAAATATATTGCTCACGTGCTAGGCGAGACTTTTTGCCACGTGGTGGACTTTTGATGCTCGAGAGCTAGTCTAGTCTTAAGTGAAACGTAATGTGCTTGCGGCTAGGGCAAGGCTTTTTGCTCGCAACGTAACAAGGCTGTAGCGCTCGCTGCTCGGGAAGGCTGGATGTATTTCTTGTGTTGAGTACGAGTCTTTGGACCAACATCGGGCGTTGGGATCGTGGTTGAGAAGAGACTTTATGCTTTCCAAGGTACAAGTCTTTCATACTCGTGTGCAAGACGAGATTTTATGCTTGCGAAAGCAAGACTTAAGTGCTCACGTGCAAGGTGAGGCTTTAGGTGCTTGCGATTTGATGCAAGGCTAAATATTGAAGGGTCTAAGCAATCCTCATATCGAACTCTCGATCATGTCGCTATCCACGAACCTTGAACCCGATCATGTCGTTGTCCACGAACCTCGAACCCGATCATGTTACTGCTCTAAGTGCACATCCAAGTTTCTAGTACACTGGATTTCTTGTTTCCATGTTGTAGGGAATTGAAAGACGATTCTAACGAGCCAAAAATCACTTAATTCGGACTTAAAACGAAGAAGTTATTGACGAAACAAGCTTTGAACGAAACCCGCGTTGTTGCATACATGGCAGTGATGACTGTGCAGAATTGCTGACGTGTTACTGTTTATTGGGATGACTTTCTGACATGGCGTACGTGGCAGCTGACGCGGCAAAACGTCCAGCATCCTGTGACGCTGACGTGGCAAAATTTGATGATGTGTCGTTCCTGACTGGACTGTGTGCTGATGTGGCACTGCTGGTGTGGATTATTCCGTTGACGTGTCATTAGAGTCTGATGACATGTCACTGATGACGTGGACTTCTGCTGACGTGGCGAGCCCAGTCAACTGGTTGGGCCGTATCGGTCTGGTTCGTTTTGAACCGTACTGAACTGGTTCGATCTGAACCGAACCGGTCTGACACTGAACCTGTTTGTGAACCGGGAGCTGGATCCTGGCTAGACAGATCTTACGGTCAAGATCTTCTATATCTGACGGACATGATTCGCTGGATCTGAAGCTGTACAGGAAGCTGGACTTATAGGGTTGTACAGGATAAGTGCTTTTGTAATGATTTTTGCAACATTTATATCTCTTACTGTGCTGCAAAGCTTCTACTACTGCCTTCGCAACGGTTTCTGTAACTGTTTGCAACGTTTCTTCAACCTTCGCAACAGCTACGTAAGAACCCTATTTTTTTATTTTTTCTTGCTGATTTTTGTTGGAATCTCGTTCATGATTTTTCTGAGGCTTCTCTCACTGGTAAACACGATCGTTTTACTCGAATCCCCTTAGTCGGCGCCAATGTCTGTACCCAAAATAAATTCTAGGCACTAAACACGATGATTTGATGATGATTAGGGTTAGAAAAACGATCAAAAATAAATAAGAAGACAAGAATTTACGTGGTTCGGAATGTGTTGCCTGCATCCACGGAAGAACGGAGAGGTATTTTATTGATGTATTTGATAAAAGGGTGTTTTCTCCGGGTTAGCTAACCTAATATTCCCTCTATTCTTGGGTTTAGGATACATGTATTTATAGAGTTTATGTAACCCTAATTTTGATGTAAACTTCATGTGCAAGCAACTTGGGAAACAAGCCTTCGGGAAACTTCTAGAATCTTCCGTCATGGGCTGGCTAGACGGGCTTGATTACGGGCTCACCGTGTATAAAATGCACGTTACAAACATCGCCCCCTCTTAACCTCCAACTTGTTGGTGGTTAAGAAAATTGTTTATCCTTTTGCGTCGAACGTTGATGATGAAACTCGCCCCCAAGCGTGAGTAGAGATATTGCGAAGACGCCCTCCGCTGTAATTACCTGCAAAAAAAAAATGAAAAGTAAAAAAAAAAAATATATTGCTCACGTGCTAGGCGAGACTTTTTTCCACGTGGTGGACTTTTGATGCTCGAGAGCTAGTCTAGTCTTAAGTGAAACGTAATGTGCTTGCCACTGGGGCAAGGCTTTTTGCTCGCGACGTAACAAGGCTGTAGCGCTCGCTGATCGGGGAGGCTGGATGTATTTCTTGTGTTGAGTACGAGTCTTTGTACCAACATCGGGCGTTGGGCTCGTGGTTTAGAAGAGACTTTATGCTTGCCAAGGTACAAGTCTTCCATACTCGCGTGCAAGACGAGATTTTATGCTTGAGAAAGCAAGACTTAAGTGCTCACGTGCAAGGTGAGGCTTTAGGTTCTTGCGATTTGATGCAAGGCTAAATATTGAAGGGTCTAATCAATCCTCATCTCGAACTCTCGATCATGTCGCTATCCACGAACCTTGAACCCGATCATGTCGTTGTCCACGAACCTCGAACCCGATCATGTTACTGCTCTAAGTGCACATCCAAGTTTCTAGTACACTGGATTTTTTGTTTCCATGTTGTAGGGAATTGAAAGACGATTCTAACGAGCCAAAAATCACTTAATTCAGACTTAAAACGAAGAAGTTATTGACGAAACAAGCTTTGAACGAAACGCACGATGTTGCATACATGGCAGTGATGACGGTGTAGAATTGCTGACGTGTTACTGTTTATTGGAATGACTTTCTGACGTGGCGTACGAACGGGGCTGACGTGGCAGCTGACGCGGCAAAACAACCAGCATCCTGTGACGCTGACGTGGAAAAATTTGATGATGTGTCGTTCCTGACTGGACTGTGTGCTGATATGGCACTGCTGGTGTGGATTATTCCGCTGATGTGTCATTAGAGTCTTCTGACATTTCACTGATGACGTGGACTTCTGCTGACGTGGCGAGCCCAGTCAACTAGTTGGGCCGTATCGTTCTGGTTCGTTTTGAACCGTACTGAACTGGTTCAATCTGAACCGAACCGGTCTGACACTGAACCTGTTTGTGAACCGGGAGCTGGATCCTTGGCTAGGCAGATCTTACGGTCAAGATCTTCTATATCTGACGGACATGATTCGCTGGATCTGAAGCTGTACAGGAAGCTGGACTTATAGGGTTGTACATGATAAGTGCTTTTGTAATGATTTTTGCAACATTTATATCTCTTACTGTGCTGCAAAGCTTCTACTACTGCCTTCGCAACGGTTTCTGTAACTGTTTGCAACGTTTCTTCAACCTTCGCAACAGTTACGTAAGAACCCTATTTTTTTATTTTTTCTGGCTGATTTTTGTTGGAATCTCGTTCATGATTTTTCTGAGGCTTCTCTCACTGGTAAACACGATCGTTTTACTCGAATCCCCTTAGTCGGCGCCAATGTCTGTACCCAAAATAAATTCTAGGCACTAAACACGATGATTTGATGATGATTAGGGTTAGAAAAACGATCAAAAATAAATAAGAAGACAAGAATTTACGTGGTTCGGAATGTGTTGCCTGCATCCACGGAAGAACGGAGAGGTATTTTATTGATGTATTTGATACAAGGGTGTTTTTTTCCGGGTTAGCTAACCTAATATTCCCTCTATTCTTGGGTTTAGGATACATGTATTTATAGAGTATATGTAACCCTAATTTTGATGTAAACTTCATGTGCAAGGAACTTGGGAAACAAGCCTTCGGGAAACTTCTAGAATCTTCCGTCATGGGCTGGCTAGACGAGCTTGATTACGGGCTCACCGTGTATAAAATACACGGTACAAACATCGCCCCCTCTTAACCTCCAACTTGTTGGTGGTTAAGAAAATTGTTTATCCTTTTGCGTCGAACGTTGATGATGAAACTCGCCCCCAAGCGTGAGTAGAGATATTGCGAAGACGCCCTCCGCTGTAATTACCTGCAAAAAAAAAAATGAAAAGTAAAAAAAAAAATATATTGCTCACGTGCTAGGCGAGACTTTTTGCCACGTGGTGGACTTTTGATGCTCGAGAGCTAGTCTAGTCTTAAGTGAAACGTAATGTGCTTGCCGCTGGGGCAAGTATTTTTGCTCGCAACGTAACAAGGTTGTATCGCTCGCTGCTCGGGAAGGCTGGCTGTATTTCTTGTGTTGAGTACGAGTCTTTGGACCAACATCGGGCGTTGGGCTCGTGGTTGAGAAGAGACTTTATGCTTGCCAAGGTACAAGTCTTTCATACTCGCGTGCAAGACGAGATTTTATGCTTGAGAAAGCAAGACTTAAGTGCTCACGTGCAAGGTGAGGCTTTAGGTTCTTGCGATTTGATGCAAGGCTAAATATTGAAGGGTCTAATCAATCCTCATCTCGAACTCTCGATCATGTCGCTATCCACGAACCTTGAACCCGATCATGTCGTTGTCCACGAACCTCGAACCCGATCATGTTACTGCTCTAAGTGCACATCCAAGTTTCTAGTACACTGGATTTTTTGTTTCCATGTTGTAGGGAATTGAAAGACGATTCTAACGAGCCAAAAATCACTTAATTCGGACATAAAACGAAGAAGTTATTGACGAAACAAGCTTTGAACGAAACGCACGATGTTGCATACATGGCAGTGATGACTGTGTAGAATTGCTGACGTGTTACTGTTTATTGGAATGACTTTCTGACGTGGCGTACGAACGGGGCTGACGTGGCAGCTGACGCGGCAAAACATCCAGCATCCTGTGACGCTGACGTGGAAAAATTTGATGATGTGTCGTTCCTGACTGGACTGTGTGCTGATATGGCACTGCTGGTGTGGATTATTCCGCTGACGTGTCATTAGAGTCTTCTGACATTTCACTGATGACGTGGACTTCTGCTGACGTGGCGAGCCTAGTAAACTGGTTGGGCCGTATCGGCCTTTTTCGTTTTGAACCGTACTGAACTGGTTCGATCTGAACCGAACCGGTCTGACACTGAACCTGTTTGTGAACCGGGAGCTGGATCCTTGGCTAGGAAGATCTTACGGTCAAGATCTTCTATATCTTACGGACATGATTCGCTGGATCTGAAGCTGTACAGGAAGATGGACTTATAGGGTTGTACAGGATAAGTGCCTTTGTAATGATTTTTGCAACATTTATATCTCTTACTGTGCTGCAAAGCTTCTACTACTGCCTTCGCAACGGTTTCTGTAACTGTTTGCAACGTTTCTTCAACCTTCGCAACAGCTACGTAAGAACCCTATTTTTTTATTTTTTCTTGCTGATTTTTGTTGGAATCTCGTTCATGATTTTTCTGAGGCTTCTCTCACTGGTAAACACAATCGTTTTACTCGAATCCCCTTAGTCGGCGCCAATGTCTGTACCCAAAATAAATTCTAGGCACTAAACACGATGATTTGATGATGATTAGGGTTAGAAAAACGATCAAAAATAAATAAGAAGACAAGAATTTACGTGGTTCGGAATGTGTTGCCTGCATCCACGGAAGAACGAAGAGGTATTTTATTGATGTATTTGATACAAGGGTGTTTTTCTCCGGGTTAGCTAACCTAATATTCCCTCTATTCTTGGGTTTAGGATACATGTATTTATAGAGTTTATGTAACCCTAATTTTGATGTAAACTTCATGTGCAAGCAACTTGGGAAACAAGCCTTCGGGAAACTTCTAGAATCTTCCGTCATGGGCTGGCTAGACGGGCTTGATTACGGGCTCACCGTGTATAAAATGCACGTTACAAACATCGCCCCCTCTTAACCTCCAACTTGTTGGTGGTTAAGAAAATTGTTTATCCTTTTGCGTCGAACGTTGATGATGAAACTCGCCCCCAAGCGTGAGTAGAGATATTGCGAAGACGCCCTCCGCTGTAATTACCTGCAAAAAAAAATGAAAAGTAAAAAAAAAAAATATATTGCTCACGTGCTAGGCGAGACTTTTTTCCACGTGGTGGACTTTTGATGCTCGAGAGCTAGTCTAGTCTTAAGTGAAACGTAATGTGCTTGCCACTGGGGCAAGGCTTTTTGCTCGCGACGTAACAAGGCTGTAGCGCTCGCTGATCGGGGAGGCTGGATGTATTTCTTGTGTTGAGTACGAGTCTTTGTACCAACATCGGGCGTTGGGCTCGTGGTTTAGAAGAGACTTTATGCTTGCCAAGGTACAAGTCTTCCATACTCGCGTGCAAGACGAGATTTTATGCTTGAGAAAGCAAGACTTAAGTGCTCACGTGCAAGGTGAGGCTTTAGGTTCTTGCGATTTGATGCAAGGCTAAATATTGAAGGGTCTAATCAATCCTCATCTCGAACTCTCGATCATGTCGCTATCCACGAACCTTGAACCCGATCATGTCGTTGTCCACGAACCTCGAACCCGATCATGTTACTGCTCTAAGTGCACATCCAAGTTTCTAGTACACTGGATTTTTTGTTTCCATGTTGTAGGGAATTGAAAGACGATTCTAACGAGCCAAAAATCACTTAATTCAGACTTAAAACGAAGAAGTTATTGACGAAACAAGCTTTGAACGAAACGCACGATGTTGCATACATGGCAGTGATGAC
>NW_020620936.1:0-27605 GCF_003573695.1 Papaver somniferum | reverse complement strand
TTTTATGCTTGAGAAAGCAAGACTTAAGTGCTCACGTGCAAGGTGAGGCTTTAGGTTCTTGCGATTTCATGCAAGGCTAAATATTGAAGGGTCTAATCAATCCTCATCTCGAACTCTCGATCATGTCGCTATCCACGAACCTTGAACCCGATCATGTCGTTGTCCACGAACCTCGAACCCGATCATGTTACTGCTCTAAGTGCACATCCAAGTTTCTAGTACACTGGATTTTTTGTTTCCATGTTGTAGGGAATTGAAAGACGATTCTAACGAGCCAAAAATCACTTAATTCGGACTTAAAACGAAGAAGTTATTGACGAAACAAGCTTTGAACGAAACGCACGATGTTGCATACATGGCAGTGATGACTGTGTAGAATTGCTGACGTGTTACTGTTTATTGGGATGACTTTCTGACGTGGCGTACGAACGGGGCTGATGTGGCAGCTGACGCGGCAAAACAGCCAGCATCATGTGACGCTGACGTGGAAAAATTTGATGATGTGTCGTTCCTGACTGGACTGTGTGCTGATATGGCACTGCTGGTGTGGATTATTCCGCTGACGTGTCATTAGAGTCTTCTGACATTTCACTGATGACGTGGACTTCTGCTGACGTGGCGAGCCCAGTCAACTAGTTGGGCCGTATCGGTCTGGTTCGTTTTGAACCGTACTGAACTGGTTCAATCTGAACCGAACCGGTCTGACACTGAACCTGTTTGTGAACCGGGAGCTGGATCCTTGGCTAGGCAGATCTTACGGTCAAGATCTTCTATATCTGACGGACATGATTCGCTGGATCTGAAGCTGTACAGGAAGCTGGACTTATAGGGTTGTACATGATAAGTGCTTTTGTAATGATTTTTGCAACATTTATATCTCTTACTGTGCTGCAAAGCTTCTACTACTGCCTTCGAAACGGTTTCTGTAACTGTTTGCAACGTTTCTTCAACCTTCGCAACAGTTACGTAAGAACCCTATTTTTTTATTTTTTCTGGCTGATTTTTGTTGGAATCTCGTTCATGATTTTTCTGAGGCTTCTCTCACTGGTAAACACGATCGTTTTACTCGAATCCCCTTAGTCGGCGCCAATGTCTGTACCAAAAATAAATTCTAGGCACTAAACACGATGATTTGATGATGATTAGGGTTAGAAAAACGATCAAAAATAAATAAGAAGACAAGAATTTACGTGGTTCGGAATGTGTTGCCTGCATCCACGGAAGAACGGAGAGGTATTTTATTGATGTATTTGATACAAGGGTGTTTTTCTCCGGGTTAGCTAACCTAATATTCCCTCTATTCTTGGGTTTAGGATACATGTATTTATAGAGTTTATGTAACCCTAATTTTGATGTAAACTTCATGTGCAAGCAACTTGGGAAACAAGCCTTCGGGAAACTTCTAGAATCTTCCGTCATGGGCTGGCTAGACGGGCTTGATTACGGGCTCACCGTGTATAAAATACACGGTACAAACATCTCCCCCTCTTAACCTCCAACTTGTTGGTGGTTAAGAAAATTGTTTATCCTTTTGCGTCGAACGTTGATGATGAAACTCGCCCCCAAGCGTGAGTAGAGATATTGCGAAGACGCCCTCCGCTCTAATTACCTGCAAAAAAAAAAAAATGAAAAGTAAAAAAAAAAAAATATATTGCTCACGTGCTAGGCGAGACTTTTTGCCACGTGGTGGACTTTTGATGCTCGAGAGCTAGTCTAGTCTTAAGTGAAACGTAATGTGCTTGCCGCTGGGGCAAGGCTTTTTGCTCGCAACGTAACAAGGCTTTAGCGCTCGCTGCTCGGGAAGGCTGGATGTATTTCTTGTGTTGAGTACGAGTCTTTGGACCAACATCGGGCGTTGGGCTCGTGGTTGAGAAGAGACTTTATGCTTGCCAAGGTACAAGTCTTTCATACTCGCGTGCAAGACGAGATTTTATGCTTGAGAAAGCAAGACTTAAGTGCTCACGTGCAAGGTGAGGCTTTAGGTTCTTGCGATTTGATGCAAGGCTAAATATTGAAGGGTCTAATCAATCCTCATCTCGAACTCTCGATCATGTCGCTATCCACGAACCTTGAACCCGATCATGTCGTTGTCCACGAACCTCGAACCCGATCATGTTACTGCTCTAAGTGCACATCCAAGTTTCTAGTACACTGGATTTTTTGTTTCCATGTTGTAGGGAATTGAAAGACGATTCTAACGAGCCAAAAATCACTTAATTCGGACTTAAAACGAAGAAGTTATTGACGAAACAAGCTTTGAACGAAACGCACGATGTTGCATACATGGCAGTGATGACTGTGTAGAATTGCTGACGTGTTACTGTTTATTGGGATGACTTTCTGACGTGGCGTACGAACGGGGCTGACGTGGCAGCTCACGCGGCAAAACAGCCAGCATCATGTGACGCTGACGTGGAAAAATTTGATGATGTGTCGTTCCTGACTGGACTGTGTGCTGATATGGCACTGCTGGTGTGGATTATTCCGCTGACGTGTCATTAGAGTCTTCTGACATTTCACTGATGACGTGGACTTCTGCTGACGTGGCGAGCCCAGTCAATTAGTTGGGCCGTATCGGTCTGGTTCGTTTTGAACCGTACTGAACTGGTTCAATCTGAACCGAACCGGTCTGACACTGAACCTGTTTGTGAACCGGGAGCTGGATCCTTGGCTAGGCAGATCTTACGGTCAAGATCTTCTATATCTGACGGACATGATTCGCTGGATCTGAAGCTGTACAGGAAGCTGGACTTATAGGGTTGTACATGATAAGTGCTTTTGTAATGATTTTTGCAACATTTATATCTCTTACTGTGCTGCAAAGCTTCTACTACTGCCTTCGCAACGGTTTCTGTAACTGTTTGCAACGTTTCTTCAACCTTCGCAACAGTTACGTAAGAACCCTATTTTTTTATTTTTTCTGGCTGATTTTTGTTGGAATCTCGTTCATGATTTTTCTGAGGCTTCTCTCACTGGTAAACACGATCGTTTTACTCGAATCCCCTTAGTCGGCGCCAATGTCTGTACCCAAAATAAATTCTAGGCACTAAACACGATGATTTGATGATGATTAGGGTTAGAAAAACGATCAAAAATACATAAGAAGACAAGAATTTACGTGGTTCGGAATGTGTTGCCTGCATCCACGGAAGAACGGAGAGGTATTTTATTGATGTATTTGATACAAGGGTGTTTTTCTCCGGGTTAGCTAACCTAATATTCCCTCTATTCTTGGGTTTAGGATACATGTATTTATAGAGTTTATGTAACCCTAATTTTGATGTAAACTTCATGTGCAAGCAACTTGGGAAACAAGCCTTCGGGAAACTTCTAGAATCTTCCGTCATGGGCTGGCTAGACGGGCTTGATTACGGGCTCACCGTGTATAAAATACACGGTACAAACATCGCCCCCTCTTAACCTCCAACTTGTTGGTGGTTAAGAAAATTGTTTATCCTTTTGCGTCGAACGTTGATGATGAAACTCACCCCCAAGCGTGAGTAGAGATATTGCGAAGACGCCCTCCGCTCTAATTACCTGCAAAAAAAAAAAATGAAAAGTAAAAAAAAAAAAATATATTGCTCACGTGCTAGGCGATACTTTTTGCCACGTGGTGGACTTTTGATGCTCGAGAGCTAGTCTAGTCTTAAGTGAAACGTAATGTGCTTGCCGCTGGGGCAAGGCTTTTTGCTCGCAACGTAACAAGGCTTTAGCGCTCGCTTCTCGGGAAGGCTGGATGTATTTCTTGTGTTGAGTACGAGTCTTTGGACCAACATCGGGCGTTGGGCTCGTGGTTGAGAAGAGACTTTATGCTTGCCAAGGTACAAGTCTTTCATACTCGCGTGCAAGACGAGATTTTATGCTTGAGAAAGCAAGACTTAAGTGCTCACGTGCAAGGTGAGGCTTTAGGTTCTTGCGATTTCATGCAAGGCTAAATATTGAAGGGTCTAATCAATCCTCATCTCGAACTCTCGATCATGTCGCTATCCACGAACCTTGAACCCGATCATGTCGTTGTCCACGAACCTCGAACCCGATCATGTTACTGCTCTAAGTGCACATCCAAGTTTCTAGTACACTGGATTTTTTGTTTCCATGTTGTAGGGAATTGAAAGACGATTCTAACGAGCCAAAAATCACTTAATTCGGACTTAAAACGAAGAAGTTATTGACGAAACAAGCTTTGAACGAAACGCACGATGTTGCATACATGGCAGTGATGACTGTGTAGAATTGCTGACGTGTTACTGTTTATTGGGATGACTTTCTGACGTGGCGTACGAACGGGGCTGACGTGGCAGCTGACGCGGCAAAACAGCCAGCATCCTGTGACGCTGACGTGGAAAAATTTGATGATGTGTCGTTCCTGACTGGACTGTGTGCTGATATGGCACTGCTGGTGTGGATTATTCCGCTGACGTGTCATTAGAGTCTTCTGACATTTCACTGATGACGTGGACTTCTGCTGACGTGGCGAGCCCAGTCAACTAGTTGGGCCGTATCGGTCTGGTTCGTTTTGAACCGTACTGAACTGGTTCAATCTGAACCGAACCGGTCTGACACTGAACCTGTTTGTGAACCTGGAGCTGGATCCTTGGCTAGGAAGATCTTACGGTCAAGATCTTCTATATCTGACGGACATGATTCGCTGGATCTGAAGCTGTACAGGAAGCTGGACTTATAGGGTTGTACATGATAAGTGCTTTTGTAATGATTTTTGCAACATTTATATCTCTTACTGTGCTGCAAAGCTTCTACTACTGCCTTCGCAACAGTTTCTGTAACTGTTTGCAACGTTTCTTCAACCTTCGCAACAGTTACGTAAGAACCCTATTTTTTTATTTTTTCTGGCTGATTTTTGTTGGAATCTCGTTCATGATTTTTCTGAGGCTTCTCTCACTGGTAAACACGATCGTTTTACTCGAATCCCCTTAGTCGGCGCCAATGTCTGTACCCAAAATAAATTCTAGGCACTAAACACGATGATTTGATGATGATTAGGGTTAGAAAAACGATCAAAAATAAATAAGAAGACAAGAATTTACGTGGTTCGGAATGTGTTTCCTGCATCCACGGAAGAACGGAGAGGTATTTTATTGATGTATTTGATACAAGGGTGTTTTTCTCCGGGTTAGCTAACCTAATATTCCCTCTATTCTTGGGTTTAGGATACATGTATTTATAGAGTTTATGTAACCCTAATTTTGATGTAAACTTCATGTGCAAGCAACTTGGGAAACAAGCCTTCGGGAAACTTCTAGAATCTTCCGTCATGGGCTGGCTAGACGAGCTTGATTACGGGCTCACCGTGTATAAAATACACGGTACAAACATCGCCCCCTCTTAACCTCCAACTTGTTGGTGGTTAAGAAAATTGTTTATCCTTTTGCGTCGAACGTTGATTATGAAACTCGCCCCCAAGCGTGAGTAGAGATATTGCGAAGACGCCCTCCGCTGTAATTACCTGCAAAAAAAAAATGAAAAGTAAAAAAAAAAATATATTGCTCACGTGCTAGGCGAGACTTTTTGCCACGTGGTGGACTTTTGATGCTCGAGAGCTAGTCTAGTCTTAAGTGAAACGTAATGTGCTTGCCGCTGGGGCAAGTCTTTTTGCTCGCAACGTAACAAGGTTGTATCGCTCGCTGCTCGGGAAGGCTGGATGTATTTCTTGTGTTGAGTACGAGTCTTTGGACCAACATCGGGCGTTGGGCTCGTGGTTGAGAAGAGACTTTATGCTTGCCAAGGTACAAGTCTTTCATACTCGCGTGCAAGACGAGATTTTATGCTTGAGAAAGCAAGACTTAAGTGCTCACGTGCAAGGTGAGGCTTTAGGTTCTTGCGATTTGATGCAAGGCTAAATATTGAAGGGTCTAATCAATCCTCATCTCGAACTCTCGATCATGTCGCTATCCACGAACCTTGAACCCGATCATGTCGTTGTCCACGAACCTCGAACCCGATCATGTTACTGCTCTAAGTGCACATCCAAGTTTCTAGTACACTGGATTTTTTGTTTCCATGTTGTAGGGAATTGAAAGACGATTCTAACGAGCCAAAAATCACTTAATTCGGACTTAAAACGAAGAAGTTATTGACGAAACAAGCTTTGAACGAAACGCACGATGTTGCATACATGGCAGTGATGACTGTGTAGAATTGCTGACGTGTTACTGTTTATTGGGATGACTTTCTGACATGGCGTACGAACGGGGCTGACGTGGCAGCTGACGCGGCAAAACAGCCAGCATCCTGTGACGCTGACGTGGAAAAATTTGATGATGTGTCGTTCCTGACTGGACTGTGTGCTGATATGGCACTGCTGGTGTGGATTATTCCGCTGACGTGTCATTAGAGTCTTCTGACATTTCACTGATGACGTGGACTTCTGCTGACGTGGCGAGCCCAGTCAACTAGTTGGGCCGTATCGGTCTGGTTCGTTTTGAACCGTACTAAACTGGTTCAATCTGAACCGAACCGGTCTGACACTGAACCTGTTTGTGAACCGGGAGATGGATCCTTGGCTAGGCAGATCTTACGGTCAAGATCTTCTATATCTGACGGACATGATTCGCTGGATCTGAAGCTGTACAGGAAGCTGGACTTATAGGGTTGTACATGATAAGTGCTTTTGTAATGATTTTTGCAACATTTATATCTCTTACTGTGCTGCAAAGCTTCTACTACTGCCTTCGCAACGGTTTCTGTAACTGTTTGCAACGTTTCTTCAACCTTCGCAACAGTTACGTAAGAAACCTATTTTTTTATTTTTTCTGGCTGATTTTTGTTGGAATCTCGTTCAGGATTTTTCTGAGGCTTCTCTCACTGGTAAACACGATCGTTTTACTCGAATCCCCTTAGTCGGCGCCAATGTCTGTACCCAAAATAAATTCTAGGCACTAAACACGATGATTTGATGATGATTAGGGTTAGAAAAACGATAAAAAATAAATAAGAAGACAAGAATTTACGTGGTTCGGAATGTGTTGCCTGCATCCACGGAAGAACGGAGAGGTATTTTATTGATGTATTTGATACAAGGGTGTTTTTCTCCGGGTTAGCTAACCTAATATTCCCTCTATTCTTGGGTTTAGGATACATGTATTTATAGAGTTTATGTAACCCTAATTTTGATGTAAACTTCATGTGCAAGAAACTTGGGAAACAAGCCTTCGGGAAACTTCTAGAATCTTCCGTCATGGGCTGGCTAGACGGGCTTGATTACGGGCTCACCGTGTATAAAATACACGGTACAAACATCGCCCCCTCTTAACCTCCAACTTGTTGGTGGTTAAGAAAATTGTTTATCCTTTTGCGTCGAACGTTGATGATGAAACTCGCCCCCAAGCGTGAGTAGAGATATTGCGAAGACGCCCTCCGCTGTAATTACCTGCAAAAAAAAAAATGAAAAGTAAAAAAAAAAAAATATATTGCTCACGTGCTAGGCGAGACTTTTTGCCACGTGGTGGACTTTTGATGCTCGAGAGCTAGTCTAGTCTTAAGTGAAACGTAATGTGCTTGCCGCTGGGGCAAGGCTTTTTGCTCGCAACGTAACAAGGCTGTAGCGCTCGCTGATCGGGGAGGCTGGATGTATTTCTTGTGTTGAGTACGAGTCTTTGTACCAACATCGGGCTTTGGGCTCGTGGTTGAGAAGAGACTTTATGCTTGCCAAGGTACAAGTCTTTCATACTCGCGTGCAAGACGAGATTTTATGCTTGAGAAAGCAAGACTTAAGTGCTCACGTGCAAGGTGAGGCTTTAGGTTCTTGCGATTTGATGCAAGGCTAAATATTGAAGGGTCTAATCAATCCTCATCTCGAACTCTCGATCATGTCGCTATCCACGAACCTTGAACCCGATCATGTCGTTGTCCACGAACCTCGAACCCGATCATGTTACTGCTCTAAGTGCACATCCAAGTTTCTAGTACACTGGATTTTTTGTTTCCATGTTGTAGGGAATTGAAAGACGATTCTAACGAGCCAAAAATCACTTAATTCGGACTTAAAACGAAGAAGTTATTGACGAAACAAGCTTTGAACGAAACGCACGATGTTGCATACATGGCAGTGATGACTGTGTAGAATTGCTGACGTGTTACTGTTTATTGGAATGACTTTCTGACATGGCGTACGAACGGGGCTGACGTGGCAGCTGACGCGGCAAAACATCCAGCATCCTGTGACGCTGACGTGGAAAAATTTGATGATGTGTCGTTCCTGACTGGACTGTGTGCTGATATGGCACTGCTGGTGTGGATTATTCCGCTGACGTGTCATTAGAGTCTTCTGACATTTCACTGATGACGTGGACTTCTGCTGACGTGGCGAGCCCAGTCAACTAGTTGGGCCGTATCGGTCTGGTTCGTTTTGAACCGTACTGAACTGGTTCAATCTGAACCGAACCGGTCTGACACTGAACCTGTTTGTGAACCGGGAGCTGGATCCTTGGCTAGGCAGATCTTACGGTCAAGATCTTCTATATCTGACGGACATGATTCGCTGGATCTGAAGCTGTACAGGAAGCTGGACTTATAGGGTTGTACATGATAAGTGCTTTTGTAATGATTTTTGCAACATTTATATCTCTTACTGTGCTGCAAAGCTTCTACTACTGCCTTCGCAACGGTTTCTGTAACTGTTTGCAACGTTTTTTCAACCTTCGCAACAGTTACGTAAGAACCCTATTTTTTTATTTTTTCTGGCTGATTTTTGTTGGAATCTCGTTCATGATTTTTCTGAGGCTTCTCTCACTGGTAAACACGATCGTTTTACTCGAATCCCCTTAGTCGGCGCCAATGTCTGTACCCAAAATAAATTCTAGGCACTAAACACGATGATTTGATGATGATTAGGGTTAGAAAAACGATCAAAAATAAATAAGAAGACAAGAATTTACGTGGTTCGGAATGTGTTGCCTGCATCCACGGAAGAACGAAGAGGTATTTTATTGATGTATTTGATACAAGGGTGTTTTTCTCCGGGTTAGCTAACCTAATATTCCCTCTATTCTTGGGTTTAGGATACATGTATTTATAGAGTTTATGTAACCCTAATTTTGATGTAAACTTCATGTGCAAGGAACTTGGGAAACAAGCCTTCGGGAAACTTCTAGAATCTTCCGTCATGGGCTGGCTAGACGGGCTTGATTACGGGATCACCGTGTATAAAATACACGGTACAAACATCGCCCCCTCTTAACCTCCAACTTGTTGGTGGTTAAGAAAATTGTTTATCCTTTTGCGTCGAACGTTGATGATGAAACTCGCCCCCAAGCGTGAGTAGAGATATTGCGAAGACGCCCTCCGCTGTAATTACCTGCAAAAAAAAATGAAAAGTAAAAAACAAAATATATATCTCACGTGCTAGGCGAGACTTTTTGCCACGTGGTGGACTTTTGATGCTCGAGAGCTAGTCTAGTCTTAAGTGAAACGTAATGTGCTTGCCGCTGGGGCAAGTCTTTTTGCTCGCAACGTAACAAGGTTGTATCGCTCGCTGCTCGGGAAGGCTGGATGTATTTCTTGTGTTGAGTACGAGTCTTTGGACCAACATCGGGCGTTGGGCTCGTGGTTGAGAAGAGACTTTATGCTTGCCAAGGTACAAGTCTTTCATACTCGCGTGCAAGACGAGATTTTATGCTTGAGAAAGCAAGACTTAAGTGCTCACGTGCAAGGTGAGGCTTTAGGTTCTTGCGATTTGATGCAAGGCTAAATATTGAAGGGTCTAATCAATCCTCATCTCGAACTCTCGATCATGTCGCTATCCACGAACCTTGAACCCGATCATGTCGTTGTCCACGAACCTCGAACCCGATCACGTTACTGCTCTAAGTGCACATCCAACTATCTAGTACACTGGATTTTTTGTTTCCATGTTGTAGGGAATTGAAAGACGATTCTAACGAGCCAAAAATCACTTAATTCGGACTTAAAACGAAGAAGTTATTGACGAAACAAGCTTTGAACGAAACGCACGCTGTTGCATACATGGCAGTGATGACTGTGTAGAATTGCTGACGTGTTACTGTTTATTGGGATGAATTTCTGACGTGGCGTACGAACGGGGCTGACGTGGCAGCTGACGCGGCAAAACAGCCAGCATCCTGTGACGCTGACGTGGAAAAATTTGATGATGTGTCGTTCCTGACTGGACTGTGTGCTGATATGGCACTGCTGGTGTGGATTATTCCGCTGACGTGTCATTAGAGTCTTCTGACATTTCACTGATGACGTGGACTTCTGCTGACGTGGCGAGCCCAGTCAACTAGTTGGGCCGTATCGGTCTGGTTCGTTTTGAACCGTACTGAACTGGTTCAATCTGAACCGAACCGGTCTGACACTGAACCTGTTTGTGAACCGGGAGCTGGATCCTTGGCTAGGCAGATCTTACGGTCAAGATCTTCTATATCTGACGGACATGATTCGCTGGATCTGAAGCTGTACAGGAAGCTGGACTTATAGGGTTGTACATGATAAGTGCTTTTGTAATGATTTTTGCAACATTTATATCTCTTACTGTGCTGCAAAGCTTCTACTACTGCCTTCGCAACGGTTTCTGTAACTGTTTGCAACGTTTTTTCAACCTTCGCAACAGTTACGTAAGAACCCTATTTTTTTATTTTTTCTGGCTGATTTTTGTTGGAATCTCGTTCATGATTTTTCTGAGGCTTCTCTCACTGGTAAACACGATCGTTTTACTCGAATCCCCTTAGTCGGCGCCAATGTTTGTACCCAAAATAAATTCTAGGCACTAAACACGATGATTTGATGATGATTAGGGTTAGAAAAACGATCAAAAATAAATAAGAAGACAAGAATTTTCGTGGTTCGGAATGTGTTGCCTGCATCCACGGAAGAACGGAGAGGTATTTTATTGATGTATTTGATACAAGGGTGTTTTTCTCCGGGTTAGCTAACCTAATATTCCCTCTATTCTTGGGTTTAGGATACATGTATTTATAGAGTTTATGTAACCCTAATTTTGATGTAAACTTCATGTGCAAGGAACTTGGGAAACAAGCCTTCGGGAAACTTCTAGAATCTTCCGTCATGGGCTGGCTAGACGGGCTTGATTACGGGCTCACCGTGTATAAAATACACGGTACAAACATCGCCCCCTCTTAACCTCCAACTTGTTGGTGGTTAAGAAAATTGTTTATCCTTTTGCGTCGAACGTTGATGATGAAACTCGCCCCCAAGCGTGAGTAGAGATATTGCGAAGACACCCTCCGCTGTAATTACCTGCAAAAAAAAAATGAAAAGTAAAAAAAAAAATATATTGCTCACGTGCTAGGCGAGACTTTTTGCCACGTGGTGGACTTTTGATGCTCGAGAGCTAGTCTAGTCTTAAGTGAAACGTAATGTGCTTGCCGCTGGGGCAAGTCTTTTTGCTCGCAACGTAACAAGGTTGTATCGCTCGCTACTCGGGAAGGCTGGATGTATTTCTTGTGTTGAGTACGAGTCTTTGGACCAACATCGGGCGTTGGGCTCGTGGTTGAGAAGAGACTTTATGCTTGCCAAGGTACAAGTCTTTCATACTCGCGTGCAAGACGAGATTTTATGCTTGAGAAAGCAAGACTTAAGTGCTCACGTGCAAGGTGAGGCTTTAGGTTCTTGCGATTTGATGCAAGGCTAAATATTGAAGGGTCTAATCAATCCTCATCTCGAACTCTCGATCATGTCGCTATCCACGAACCTTGAACCCGATCATGTCGTTGTCCACGAACCTCGAACCCGATCATGTTACTGCTCTAAGTACACATCCAAGTTTCTTGTACAATGGATTTTTTGTTTCCATGTTGTAGGGAATTGAAAGACGATTCTCTATCGAGCCAAAAATCACTTAATTCGGACTTAAAACGAAGAAGTTATTGACGAAAAAAGCTTTGAACGAAACGCGCGTTGTTGCATACATGACAGTGATGACTGTGCAGAATTGCTGACGTGTTACTGTTTATTGGGATGACTTTATGACGTGGCGTACGAACGGGGCTGACGTGGCAGCTGACGCGGCAAAACAGCCAGCATCCTGTGACGCTGACGTGGAAAAATTTGATGATGTGTCGTTCCTGACTGGACTGTGTGCTGATATGGCACTGCTGGTGTGGATTATTCCGCTGACGTGTCATTAGAGTCTTCTGACATTTCACTGATGACGTGGACTTCTGCTGACGTGGCGAGCCCAGTCAACTAGTTGGGCCGTATCGGTCTGGTTCGTTTTGAACCGTACTGAACTGGTTCGATCTGAACCGAAACGGTCTGACACTGAAACTGTTTGTGAATCGGGAGATGGATCCTTGGCTAGGCAGATCTTACGGTCAAGATCTTCTATATCTGACGGACATGATTCGCTGGATCTGAAGCTGTACAGGAAGCTGGACTTATAGGGTTGTACAGGATAAGTGCTTTTGTAATGATTTTTGCAACATTTATATCTCTTACTGTGCTGCAAAGCTTCTACTACTGCCTTCGCAACGGTTTCTGTAACTGTTTGCAACGTTTCTTCAACCTTCGCAACAGTTACGTAAGAACCCTATTTTTTTATTTTTTCTGGCTGATTTTTGTTGGAATCTCGTTCATGATTTTTCTGAGGCTTCTCTCACTGGTAAACACGATCGTTTTACTCGAATCCCCTTAGTCGGCGCCAATGTCTGTACCCAAAATAAATTCTAGGCACTAAACACGATGATTTGATGATGATTAGGGTTAGAAAAACGATCAAAAATAAATAAGAAGATAAGAATTTACGTGGTTCGGAATGTGTTGCCTGCATCCACGGAAGAACGGAGAGGTATTTTATTGATTATTTGATACAAGGATGTTTTTCTCCGGGTTAGCTAACCTAATATTCCCTCTATTCTTGGGTTTAGGATACATGTATTTATAGAGTTTATGTAACCCTAATTTTGATGTAAACTTCATGTGCAAGCAACTTGGGAAACAAGCCTTCGGGAAACTTCTAGAATCTTCCGTCATGGGCTGGCTAGACGGGCTTGATTACGGGCTCACCGTGTATAAAATACACGGTACAAACATCGCCCCCTCTTAACCTCCAACTTGTTGG
Organism: Papaver somniferum; assembly: GCF_003573695.1. Classification (NCBI taxonomy): domain Eukaryota; kingdom Viridiplantae; phylum Streptophyta; class Magnoliopsida; order Ranunculales; family Papaveraceae; genus Papaver; species Papaver somniferum. The sequence continues at coordinate 14,548 of NW_020620936.1, read as the reverse complement.
TGGTTAAGAAAATTGTTTATCCTTTTGCGTCGAACGTTGATGATGAAACTTGCCCCCAAGCGTGAGTAGAGATATTGCGAAGACGCCCTCCGCTGTAATTACCTGCAAAAAAAAAGAAAATGAAAAGTAAAAAAAAAAAATATATTGCTCACGTGCTAGGAGAGACTTTTTGCCCCGTGGTGGAATTTTGATGCTCGAGAGCTAGTCTAGTCTTAAGTGAAACGTAATGTGCTTGCCGCTGGGGCAAGGCTTTTTGCTCGCAATGTAACAAGGCTGTAGCGCTCGCTGTTCGGGAAGGCTGGCTGTATTTCTTGTGTTGAGTACGAGTCTTTGGACCAACATCGGGCGTTGGGCTCGTGGTTGAGAAGAGACTTTATGCTTGCCAAGGTACAAGTCTTTCATACTCGCGTGCAAGACGAGATTTTATGCTTGAGAAAGCAAGACTTAAGTGCTCACGTGCAAGGTGAGGCTTTAGGTTCTTGCGATTTGATGCAAGGCTAAATATTGAAGGGTCTAATCAATCCTCATCTCGAACTCTCGATCATGTCGCTATCCACGAACCTTGAACCCGATCATGTCGTTGTCCACGAACCTCGAACCCGATCACGTTACTGCTCTAAGTCCACATCCAAGTTTCTAGTACACTGGATTTTTTGTTTCCATGTTGTAGGGAATTGAAAGACGATTCTAACGAGCCAAAAATAACTTAATTCGGACTTAAAACGAAGAAGTTATTGACGAAACAAGCTTTGAACGAAACGCACGATGTTGCATACATGGCAGTGATGACTGTGTAGAATTGCTGACGTGTTACTGTTTATTGGGATGAATTTCTGACGTGGCGTACGAACGGGGCTGACGCGGCAAAACAACCAGCATCCTGTGACGCTGACGTGGCAAAATTTGATGATGTGTCGTTCCTGACTGGACTGTGTGCTGATATGGCACTGCTGGTGTGGATTATTACGCTGACGTGTCATTAGAGTCTTCTGACATTTCACTGAGGACGTGGACTTATGCTGACGTGGCGAGCCCAGTCAACTAGTTGGGCCGTATCGGTCTGGTTCGTTTTGAACCGTACTGAACTGGTTCGATCTGAACCGAACCGGTCTGACACTGAACCTGTTTGTGAACCGGGAGCTGGATCCTTGGCTAGGCAGATCTTACGGTCAAGATCTTCTATATCTGACGGACATGATTCGCTGGATCTGAAGCTGTACAGGAAGCTGGACTTATAGGGTTGTACAGGATAAGTGCTTTTGTAATGATTTTTGCAACATTTATATCTCTTACTGTGCTGCAAAGCTTCTACTACTGCCTTCGCAACGGTTTCTGTAACTGTTTGCAACGTTTTTTCAACCTTCGCAACAGTTACGTAAGAACCCTATTTTTTTATTTTTTCTGGCTGATTTTTGTTGGAATCTCGTTCATGATTTTTCTGAGGCTTCTCTCACTGGTAAACACGATCGTTTTACTCGAATCCCCTTAGTCGGCGCCAATGTCTGTACCCAAAATAAATTTTAGGCACTAAACACGATGATTTGATGATGATTAGGGTTAGAAAAACGATCAAAAATAAATAAGAAGACAAGAATTTTCGTGGTTCGGAATGTGTTGCCTGCATCCACGGAAGAACGGAGAGGTATTTTATTGATGTATTTGATACAAGGGTGTTTTTCTCCGGGTTAGCTAACCTAATATTCCCTCTATTCTTGGGTTTAGGATACATGTATTTATAGAGTTTATGTAACCCTAATTTTGATGTAAACTTCATGTGCAAGGAACTTGGGAAACAAGCCTTCGGGAAACTTCTAGAATCTTCCGTCATGGGCTGGCTAGACGGGCTTGATTACGGGCTCACCGTGTATAAAATACACGGTACAAACATCGCCCCCTCTTAACCTCCAACTTGTTGGTGGTTAAGAAAATTGTTTATCCTTTTGCGTCGAACGTTGATGATGAAACTCGCCCCCAAGCGTGAGTAGAGATATTGCGAAGACGCCCTCCGCTGTAATTACCTGCAAAAAAAAAAATGAAAAGTAAAAAAAAAATATATATTGCTCACGTGCTAGGCGAGACTTTTTGCCACGTGGTGGACTTTTGATGCTCGAGAGCTAGTCTAGTCTTAAGTGAAACGTAATGTGCTTGCCGCTGGGGCAAGGCTTTTTTCTCGCGACGTAACAAGGCTGTAGCGCTCGCTGCTCGGGAAGGCTGGCTGTATTTCTTGTGTTGAGTACGAGTCTTTGGACCAACATCAGGCGTTGGGCTCGTGGTTGAGAAGAGACTTTATGCTTTCCAAGGTACAAGTCTTTCATACTCACGTGCAAGACGAGATTTTATGCTTGCGAAAGCAAGACTTAAGTGCTCACGTGCAAGGTGAGGCTTTAGGTGCTTTCTATTTTATGCAAGGCTAAATATTGAAGGGTCTAAGAAATCCTCATATCGAACTCTCGATCATGTCGCTATCCACGAACCTTGAACCCGATCATGTCGTTGTCCACGAACCTCGAACCCGATCATGTTACTGCTCTAAGTCCACATCCAAGTTTCTAGTAAACTGGATTTTTTGTTTCCATGTTGTAGGGAATTGAAAGACGATTCTAACGAGCCAAAAATCACTTAATTCGGACTTAAAACGAAGAAGTTATTGACGAAACAAGCTTTAAACGAAACGCGCGATGTTGGATACATGGCAGTGATGACTGTGCAGAATTGCTGACGTGTTACTGTTTATTGGGATGACTTTCTGACGTGGCGTACGAACGGGGCTGACGTGGCAGCTGACGCGGCAAAACAGCCAGCATCCTGTGACGCTGACGTGGAAAAATTTGATGATGTGTCGTTCCTGACTGGACTGTGTGCTGATATGGCACTGCTGGTGTGGATTATTCCGCTGACGTGTCATTAGAGTCTTCTGACATTTCACTGATGACGTGGACTTCTGCTGACGTGGCGAGCCCAGTCAACTGGTTGGGCCGTATCGGCCTTTTTCGTTTTGAACCGTACTGAACTGGTTCGATCTGAACCGAACCGGTCTGACACTGAACCTGTTTGTGAACCGGGAGCTGGATCCTTGGCTAGGAAGATCTTACGGTCAAGATCTTCTATATCTTACGGACATGATTCGCTGGATCTGAAGCTGTACAGGAAGATGGACTTATAGGGTTGTACATGATAAGTGCTTTTGTAATGATTTTTGCAACATTTATATCTCTTACTGTGCTGCAAAGCTTCTACTACTGCCTTCGCAACGGTTTCTGTAACTGTTTGCAACGTTTCTTCAACCTTCGCAACAGTTACGTAAGAACCCTATTTTTTTATTTTTTTCTTGCTGATTTTTGTTGGAATCTCGTTCATGATTTTTCTGAGGCTTCTCTCACTGGTAAACACGATCGTTTTACTCGAATCCCCTTAGTCGGCGCCAATGTCTGTACCCAAAATAAATTCTAGGCACTAAACACGATGATTTGATGATGATTAGGGTTAGAAAAACGATCAAAAATAAATAAGAAGACAAGAATTTACGTGGTTCGGAATGTGTTTCCTGCATCCACGGAAGAACGGAGAGGTATTTTATTGATGTATTTGATACAAGGGTGTTTTTCTCCGGGTTATCTAACCTAATATTCCCTCTATTCTTGGGTTTAGGATACATGTATTTATAGAGTTTATGTAACCCTAATTTTGATGTAAACTTCATGTGCAAGCAACTTGGGAAACAAGCCTTCGGGAAACTTCTAGAATCTTCCGTTATGGGCTGGCTAGACGGGCTTGATTACGGGCTCACCGTGTATAAAATACACGGTACAAACATCGCCCCCTCTTAACCTCCAACTTGTTGGTGGTTAAGAAAATTGTTTATCCTTTTGCGTCGAACGTTGATGATGAAACTCGCCCCCAAGCGTGAGTAGAGATATTGCGAAGACGCCCTCCGCTGTAATTACCTGCAAAAAAAAAAATGAAAAGTAAAAAAAAAAAATATATTGCTCACGTGCTAGGCGAGACTTTTTGCCACGTGGTGGACTTTTGATGCTCGAGAGCTAGCCTAGTCTTAAGTGAAACGTAATGTGCTTGCCGCTGGGGCAAGGCTTTTTGCTCGCAACGTAACAAGGCTGTAGCGCTCGCTGCTCGGGAAGGCTGGATGTATTTCTTGTGTTGAGTACGAGTCTTTGGACCAACATCGGGCGTTGGGCTCGTGGTTGAGAAGAGACTTTATGCTTGCCAAGGTACAAGTCTTTCATACTCGCGTGCAAGACGAGATTTTATGCTTGAGAAAGCAAGACTTAAGTGCTCACGTGCAAGATGAGGCTTTAGGTTCTTGCGATTTGATGCAAGGCTAAATATTGAAGGGTCTAATCAATCCTCATCTCGAACTCTCGATCATGTCGCTATCCACGAACCTTGAACCCGATCATGTCGTTGTCCACGAACCTCGAACCCGATCATGTTACTGCTCTAAGTGCACATCCAAGTTTCTAGTACACTGGATTTTTTGTTTCCATGTTGTAGGGAATTGAAAGACGATTCTAACGAGCCAAAAATCACTTAATTCGGACTTAAAACGAAGAAGTTATTGACGAAACAAGCTTTGAACGAAACGCACGATGTTGCATACATGGCAGTGATGACTGTGTAGAATTGCTGACGTGTTACTGTTTATTGGGATGACTTTCTGACGTGGCGTACGAACGGGGCTGACGTGGCAGCTGACGCGGCAAAACAGCCAACATCCTGTGACGCTGACGTGGAAAAATTTGATGATGTGTCGTTCCTGACTGGACTGTGTGCTGATATGGCACTGCTGGTGTGGATTATTCCGCTGACGTGTCATTAGAGTCTTCTGACATTTCACTGATGACGTGGACTTCTGCTGACGTGGCGAGCCCAGTCAACTAGTTGGGCCGTATCGGTCTGGTTCGTTTTGAACCGTACTGAACTGGTTCAATCTGAACCGAACAGGTCTGACACTGAACCTGTTTGTGAACCGGGAGCTGGATCCTTGGCTAGGCAGATCTTACGGTCAAGATCTTCTATATCTGACGGACATGATTCGCTGGATCTGAAGCTGTACAGGAAGCTGGACTTATAGGGTTGTACATGATAAGTGCTTTTGTAATGATTTTTGCAACATTTATATCTCTTACTGTGCTGCAAAGCTTCTACTACTGCCTTCGCAACGGTTTCTGTAACTGTTTGCAACGTTTCTTCAACCTTCGCAACAGTTACGTAAGAACCCTATTTTTTTATTTTTTCTGGCTGATTTTTGTTGGAATCTCGTTCATGATTTTTCTGAGGCTTCTCTCACTGGTAAACACGATCGTTTTACTCGAATCCCCTTAGTCGGCGCCAATGTCTGTACCCAAAATAAATTCTAGGCACTAAACACGATGATTTGATGATGATTAGGGTTAGAAAAACGATCAAAAATAAATAAGAAGACAAGAATTTACGTGGTTCGGAATGTGTTGCCTGCATCCACGGAAGAACGGAGAGGTATTTTATTGATGTATTTGATACAAGGGTGTTTTTTTCCGGGTTAGCTAACCTAATATTCCCTCTATTCTTGGGTTTAGGATACATGTATTTATAGAGTATATGTAACCCTAATTTTGATGTAAACTTCATGTGCAAGGAACTTGGGAAACAAGCCTTCGGGAAACTTCTAGAATCTTCCGTCATGGGCTGGCTAGACGAGCTTGATTACGGGCTCACCGTGTATAAAATACACGGTACAAACATCGCCCCCTCTTAACCTCCAACTTGTTGGTGGTTAAGAAAATTGTTTATCCTTTTGCGTCGAACGTTGATGATGAAACTCGCCCCCAAGCGTGAGTAGAGATATTGCGAAGACGCCCTCCGCTGTAATTACCTGCAAAAAAAAAAATGAAAAGTAAAAAAAAAAATATATTGCTCACGTGCTAGGCGAGACTTTTTGCCACGTGGTGGACTTTTGATGCTCGAGAGCTAGTCTAGTCTTAAGTGAAACGTAATGTGCTTGCCGCTGGGGCAAGTCTTTTTGCTCGCAACGTAACAAGGTTGTATCGCTCGCTGCTCGGGAAGGCTGGATGTATTTCTTGTGTTGAGTACGAGTCTTTGGACCAACATCGGGCGTTGGGCTCGTGGTTGAGAAGAGACTTTATGCTTGCCAAGGTACAAGTTTTTCATACTCGCGTGCAAGACGAGATTTTATGCTTGAGAAAGCAAGACTTAAGTGCTCACGTGCAAGGTGAGGCTTTAGGTTCTTGCGATTTGATGCAAGGCTAAATATTGAAGGGTCTAATCAATCCTCATCTTGAACTCTCGATCATGTCGCTATCCACGAACCTTGAACCCGATCATGTCGTTGTCCACGAACCTCGAACCCGATCACGTTACTGCTCTAAGTGCACATCCAACTATCTAGTACACTGGATTTTTTGTTTCCATGTTGTAGGGAATTGAAAGACGATTCTAACGAGCCAAAAATCACTTAATTCGGACTTAAAACGAAGAAGTTATTGACGAAACAAGCTTTGAACGAAACGCACGCTGTTGCATACATGGCAGTGATGACTGTGTAGAATTGCTGACGTGTTACTGTTTATTGGGATGAATTTCTGACGTGGCGTACGAACGGGGCTGACGTGGCAGCTGACGCGGCAAAACAGCCAGTATCCTGTGACGCTGACGTGGCAAAATTTGATGATGTGTCGTTCCTGACTGGACTGTGTGCTGATATGGCACTGCTGGTGTGGATTATTCCGCTGACGTGTCATTAGAGTCTTCTGAAATTTCACTGATGACGTGGACTTATGCTGACGTGGCGAGCCCAGTCAACTAGTTGGGCCGTATCGGTCTGGTTTGTTTTGAACCGTACTGAACTGGTTCGATCTGAACCGAACCGGTCTGACACTGAACCTGTTTGTGAACCGGGAGCTGGATCCTTGGCTAGGCAGATCTTACGGTCAAGATCTTCTATATCTGACGGACATGATTTGCTGGATCTGAAGCTGTACAGGAAGCTGGACTTATAGGGTTGTACATGATAAGTGCTTTTGTAATGATTTTTGCAACATTTATATCTCTTACTGTGATGCAAAGCTTCTACTACTGCCTTCGCAACGGTTTCTGTAACTGTTTGCAACGTTTTTTCAACCTTCGCAACAGTTACGTAAGAACCCTATTTTTTTATTTTTTCTGGCTGATTTTTGTTGGAATCTCGTTCATGATTTTTCTGAGGCTTCTCTCACTGGTAAACACGATCGTTTTACTCGAATCCCCTTAGTCGGCGCCAATGTCTGTACCCAAAATAAATTCTAGGCACTAAACACGATGATTTGATGATGATTAGGGTTAGAAAAACGATCAAAAATAAATAAGAAGACAAGAATTTTCGTGGTTCGGAATGTGTTGCCTGCATCCACGGAAGAACGGAGAGGTATTTTATTGATGTATTTGATACAAGGGTGTTTTTCTCCGGGTTAGCTAACCTAATATTCCCTCTATTCTTGGGTTTAGGATACATGTATTTATAGAGTTTATGTAACCCTAATTTTGATGTAAACTTCATGTGCAAGGAACTTGGGAAACAAGCCTTCGGGAAACTTCTAGAATCTTCTGTCATGGGCTGGCTAGACGGGCTTGATTACGGGCTCACCGTGTATAAAATACACGGTACAAACATCGCCCCCTCTTAACCTCCAACTTGTTGGTGGTTAAGAAAATTGTTTATCCTTTTGCGTCGAACGTTGATGATGAAACTCGCCCCCAAGCGTGAGTAGAGATATTGCGAAGACGCCCTCCGCTGTAATTACCTGCAAAAAAAAAAATGAAAAGTAAAAAAAAAAAATATATTGCTCACGTGCTAGGCGAGACTTTTTGCCACGTGGTGGACTTTTGATGCTCGAGAGCTAGTCTAGTCTTAAGTGAAACGTAATGTGCTTGCCGCTGGGGCAAGTCTTTTTGCTCGCAACGTAACAAGGTTGTATCGCTCGCTGCTCGGGAAGGCTGGATGTATTTCTTGTGTTGAGTACGAGTCTTTGGACCAACATCGGGCGTTGGGCTCGTGGTTGAGAAGAGACTTTATGCTTGCCAAGGTACAAGTTTTTCATACTCGCGTGCAAGACGAGATTTTATGCTTGAGAAAGCAAGACTTAAGTGCTCACGTGCAAGGTGAGGCTTTAGGTTCTTGCGATTTGATGCAAGGCTAAATATTGAAGGGTCTAATCAATCCTCATCTCGAACTCTCGATCATGTCGCTATCCACGAACCTTGAACCCGATCATGTCGTTGTCCACGAACCTCGAACCCGATCACGTTACTGCTCTAAGTGCACATCCAACTATCTAGTACACTGGATTTTTTGTTTCCATGTTGTAGGGAATTGAAAGACGATTCTAACGAGCCAAAAATCACTTAATTCGGACTTAAAACGAAGAAGTTATTGACGAAACAAGCTTTGAACGAAACGCACGCTGTTGCATACATGGCAGTGATGACTGTGTAGAATTGCTGACGTGTTACTGTTTATTGGGATGAATTTCTGACGTGGCGTACGAACGGGGCTGACGTGGCAGCTGACGCGGCAAAACAGCCAGCATCCTGTGACGCTGACGTGGCAAAATTTGATGATGTGTCGTTCCTGACTGGACTGTGTGCTGATATGGCACTGCTGGTGTGGATTATTCCGCTGACGTGTCATTAGAGTCTTCTGAAATTTCACTGATGACGTGGACTTATGCTGACGTGGCGAGCCCAGTCAACTAGTTGGGCCGTATCGGTCTGGTTCGTTTTGAACCGTACTGAACTGGTTCGATCTGAACCGAACCGGTCTGACACTGAACCTGTTTGTGAACCGGGAGCTGGATCCTTGGCTAGGCAGATCTTACGGTCAAGATCTTTTATATCTGACAGACATGATTCGCTGGATCTGAAGTTGTACAGGAAGCTGGACTTATAGGGTTGTACAGGATAAGTGCTTTTGTAATGATTTTTGCAACATTTATATCTCTTACTGTGCTGCAAAGCTTCTACTACTGCCTTCGTAAAGGTTTCTGTAACTGTTTGCAACGTTTCTTCAACCTTCGCAACAGTTACGTAAGAACCCTATTTTTTTATTTTTTCTGGCTGATTTTTGTTGGAATCTCGTTCATGATTTTTCTGAGGCTTCTCTCACTGGTAAACACGATCGTTTTACTCAAATCCCCTTAGTCGGCGCCAATGTCTGTACCCAAAATAAATTCTAGGCACTAAACACGATGATTTGATGATGATTAGGGTTAGAAAAACGATCAAAAATAAATAAGAAGACAAGAATTTACGTGGTTCGGAATGTGTTGCCTGCATCCACGGAAGAACGGAGAGGTATTTTATTGATGTATTTGATACAAGGGTGTTTTTCTCTGGGTTAGCTAACCTAATATTCCCTCTATTCTTGGGTTTAGGATACATGTATTTATAGAGTTTATGTAACCCTAATTTTGATGTAAACTTCATGTGCAAGGAACTTGGGAAACAAGCCTTCGGGAAACTTCTAGAATCTTCCGTCATGGGCTGGCTAGACGGGCTTGATTACGGGCTCACCGTGTATAAAATACACGGTACAAACATCGCCCCCTCTTAACCTCCAACTTGTTGGTGGTTAAGAAAATTGTTTATCCTTTTGCGTCGAACGTTGATGATGAAACTCGCCCCCAAGCGTGAGTAGAGATATTGCGAAGACACCCTCCGCTGTAATTACCTGCAAAAAAAAAATGAAAAGTAAAAAAAAAAATATATTGCTCACGTGCTAGGCGAGACTTTTTGCCACGTGGTGGACTTTTGATGCTCGAGAGCTAGTCTAGTCTTAAGTGAAACGTAATGTGCTTGCCGCTGGGGCAAGTCTTTTTGCTCGCAACGTAACAAGGTTGTATCGCTCGCTACTCGGGAAGGCTGGATGTATTTCTTGTGTTGAGTACGAGTCTTTGGACCAACATCGGGCGTTGGGCTCGTGGTTGAGAAGAGACTTTATGCTTGCCAAGGTACAAGTCTTTCATACTCGCGTGCAAGACGAGATTTTATGCTTGAGAAAGCAAGACTTAAGTGCTCACGTGCAAGGTGAGGCTTTAGGTTCTTGTGATTTGATGCAAGGCTAAATATTGAAGGGTCTAATCAATCCTCATCTCGAACTCTCGATCATGTCGCTATCCACGAACCTTGAACCCGATCATGTCGTTGTCCACGAACCTCGAACCCGATCACGTTACTGCTCTAAGTGCACATCCAACTTTCTAGTACACTGGATTTTTTGTTTCCATGTTGTAGGGAATTGAAAGACGATTCTAACGAGCCAAAAATCACTTAATTCGGACTTAAAACGAAGAAGTTATTGACGAAACAAGCTTTGAACGAAACGCACGCTGTTGCATACATGGCAGTGATGACTGTGTAGAATTGCTGACGTGTTACTGTTTATTGGGATGACTTTCTGACGTGGCGTACGAACGGGGCTGACGTGGCAGCTGACGCGGCAAAACAGCCAGTATCCTGTGACGCTGACGTGGAAAAATTTGATGATGTGTCGTTCCTGACTGGACTGTGTGCTGATATGGCACTGCTGGTGTGGATTATTCCGCTGACGTGTCATTAGAGTCTTCTGACATTTCACTGATGACGTGGACTTATGCTGACGTGGCGAGCCCAGTCAACTAGTTGGGCCGTATCGGTCTGGTTCGTTTTGAACCCTACTGAACTGGTTCGATCTGAACCGAACCGGTCTGACACTGAACCTGTTTGTGAACCGGGAGCTGGATCCTTGGCTAGGCAGATCTTACGGTCAAGATCTTCTATATCTTACGGACATGATTCGCTGGATCTGAAGTTGTACAAGAAGCTGGACTTATAGGGTTGTACATGATAAGTGCTTTTGTAATGATTTTTGCAACATTTATATCTCTTACTGTGCTGCAAAGCTTCTACTACTGCCTTCGCAACGGTTTCTGTAACTGTTTGCAACGTTTCTTCAACCTTCGCAACAGTTACGTAAGAACCCTATTTTTTTATTTTTTCTGGCTGATTTTTGTTGGAATCTCGTTCATGATTTTTCTGAGGCTTCTCTCACTGGTAAACACGATCGTTTTACTCGAATCCCCTTAGTCGGCGCCAATGTCTGTACCCAAAATAAATTCTAGGCACTAAACACGATGATTTGATGATGATTAGGGTTAGAAAAACGATCAAAAATAAATAAGAAGACAAGAATTTACGTGGTTCGGAATGTGTTTCCTGCATCCACGGAAGAACGGAGAGGTATTTTATTGATGTATTTGATACAAGGGTGTTTTTCTCCGGGTTATCTAACCTAATATTCCCTCTATTCTTGGGTTTAGGATACATGTATTTATAGAGTTTATGTAACCCTAATTTTGATGTAAACTTCATGTGCAAGCAACTTGGGAAACAAGCCTTCGGGAAACTTCTAGAATCTTCCGTTATGGGCTGGCTAGACGGGCTTGATTACGGGCTCACCGTGTATAAAATACACGGTACAAACATCGCCCCCTCTTAACCTCCAACTTGTTGGTGGTTAAGAAAATTGTTTATCCTTTTGCGTCGAACGTTGATGATGAAACTCGCCCCCAAGCGTGAGTAGAGATATTGCGAAGACGCCCTCCGCTGTAATTACCTGCAAAAAAAAAAATGAAAAGTAAAAAAAAAAAATATATTGCTCACGTGCTAGGCGAGACTTTTTGCCACGTGGTGGACTTTTGATGCTCGAGAGCTAGCCTAGTCTTAAGTGAAACGTAATGTGCTTGCCGCTGGGGCAAGGCTTTTTGCTCGCAACGTAACAAGGCTGTAGCGCTCGCTGCTCGGGAAGGCTGGATGTATTTCTTGTGTTGAGTACGAGTCTTTGGACCAACATCGGGCGTTGGGCTCGTGGTTGAGAAGAGACTTTATGCTTGCCAAGGTACAAGTCTTTCATACTCGCGTGCAAGACGAGATTTTATGCTTGAGAAAGCAAGACTTAAGTGCTCACGTGCAAGATGAGGCTTTAGGTTCTTGCGATTTGATGCAAGGCTAAATATTGAAGGGTCTAATCAATCCTCATCTCGAACTCTCGATCATGTCGCTATCCACGAACCTTGAACCCGATCATGTCGTTGTCCACGAACCTCGAACCCGATCATGTTACTGCTCTAAGTGCACATCCAAGTTTCTAGTACACTGGATTTTTTGTTTCCATGTTGTAGGGAATTGAAAGACGATTCTAACGAGCCAAAAATCACTTAATTCGGACTTAAAACGAAGAAGTTATTGACGAAACAAGCTTTGAACGAAACGCACGATGTTGCATACATGGCAGTGATGACTGTGTAGAATTGCTGACGTGTTACTGTTTATTGGGATGACTTTCTGACGTGGCGTACGAACGGGGCTGACGTGGCAGCTGACGCGGCAAAACAGCCAGCATCCTGTGACGCTGACGTGGAAAAATTTGATGATGTGTCGTTCCTGACTGGACTGTGTGCTGATATGGCACTGCTGGTGTGGATTATTCCGCTGACGTGTCATTAGAGTCTTCTGACATTTCACTGATGACGTGGACTTCTGCTGACGTGGCGAGCCCAGTCAACTAGTTGGGCCGTATCGGTCTGGTTCGTTTTGAACCGTACTGAACTGGTTCAATCTGAACCGAACCGGTCTGACACTGAACCTGTTTGTGAACCTGAAGCTGGATCCTTGGCTAGGAAGATCTTACGGTCAAGATCTTCTATATCTGACGGACATGATTCGCTGGATCTGAAGCTGTACAGGAAGCTGGACTTATAGGGTTGTACATGATAAGTGCTTTTGTAATGATTTTTGCAACATTTATATCTCTTACTGTGCTGCAAAGCTTCTACTACTGCCTTCGCAACGGTTTCTGTAACTGTTTGCAACGTTTCTTCAACCTTCGCAACAGTTACGTAAGAACCCTATTTTTTTATTTTTTCTGGCTGATTTTTGTTGGAATCTCGTTCATGATTTTTCTGAGGCTTCTCTCACTGGTAAACACGATCGTTTTACTCGAATCCCCTTAGTCGGCGCCAATGTCTGTACCCAAAATAAATTCTAGGCACTAAACACGATAATTTGATGATGATTAGGGTTAGAAAAACGATCAAAAATAAATAAGAAGACAAGAATTTACGTGGTTCGGAATGTGTTGCCTGCATCCACGGAAGAACGAAGAGGTATTTTATTGATGTATTTGATACAAGGGTGTTTTTCTCCGGGTTAGCTAACCTAATATTCCCTCTATTCTTGGGTTTAGGATACATGTATTTATAGAGTTTATGTAACCCTAATTTTGATGTAAACTTCATGTGCAAGCAACTTGGGAAACAAGCCTTCGGGAAACTTCTAGAATCTTCCGTCATGGGCTGGCTAGACGGGCTTGATTACGGGCTCACCGTGTATAAAATACACGGTACAAACATCGCCCCCTCTTAACCTCCAACTTGTTGGTGGTTAAGAAAATTGTTTATCCTTTTGCGTCGAACGTTGATGATGAAACTCGCCCCCAAGCGTGAGTAGAGATATTGCGAAGACACCCTCCGCTGTAATTACCTGCAAAAAAAAAATGAAAAGTAAAAAAAAAAATATATTGCTCACGTGCTAGGCGAGACTTTTTGCCACGTGGTGGACTTTTGATGCTCGAGAGCTAGTCTAGTCTTAAGTGAAACGTAATGTGCTTGCCGCTGGGGCAAGTCTTTTTGCTCGCAACGTAACAAGGTTGTATCGCTCGCTACTCGGGAAGGCTGGATGTATTTCTTGTGTTGAGTACGAGTCTTTGGACCAACATCGGGCGTTGGGCTCGTGGTTGAGAAGAGACTTTATGCTTGCCAAGGTACAAGTCTTTCATACTCGCGTGCAAGACGAGATTTTATGCTTGAGAAAGCAAGACTTAAGTGCTCACGTGCAAGGTGAGGCTTTAGGTTCTTGCGATTTGATGCAAGGCTAAATATTGAAGGGTCTAATCAATCCTCATCTCGAACTCTCGATCATGTCGCTATCCACGAACCTTGAACCCGATCATGTCGTTGTACACGAACCTCGAACCCGATCACGTTACTGCTCTAAGTGCACATACAACTATCTAGTACACTGGATTTTTTGTTTCCATGTTGTAGGGAATTGAAAGACGATTCTAACGAGCCAAAAATCACTTAATTCGGACTTAAAACGAAGAAGTTATTGACGAAACAAGCTTTGAACGAAACGCACGATGTTGCATACATGGCAGTGATGACTGTGTAGAATTGCTGACGTGTTACTGTTTATTGGGATGACTTTCTGACGTGGCGTACGAACGGGGCTGACGTGGCAGCTGACGCGGCAAAACAGCCAGTATCCTGTGACGCTGACGTGGAAAAATTTGATGATGTGTCGTTCCTGACTGGACTGTGTGCTGATATGGCACTGCTGGTGTGGATTATTCCGCTGACGTGTCATTAGAGTCTTCTGACATTTCACTGATGACGTGGACTTATGCTGACGTGGCGAGCCCAGTCAACTAGTTGGGCCGTATCGGTCTGGTTCGTTTTGAACC
>NW_020620935.1:0-506 GCF_003573695.1 Papaver somniferum | reverse complement strand
TCTGAAACGAAGAAATACTTTCTGTAGAAAGCATTACCATTTATCCCCAACTCTTGATACTCCCTGGTGCGATATTGTCGTACCAGGTTTATGCCCTGCCTTTCATAGACTTTGAAAATTCCTTCAGACGGACAATATGGTTGTGCTCATGTTCACCAGTGCTTCCAGAAATCGAGAAACATGTTCTCGAGCATTGCCCGTTCCATCATAAAGTGTGAATGTTGGAGAAGTGTAACCTTTTGGCAGAGGAGTCCTCTGTGTAGCAGCAGGGTATGGAGGTTGGTGACGATGAACATAAAGTGTTCTGTCTTTTCCAGGATCTTCCAAAAGGAGTTCCAGGTCTTCATGAGTGATGAAACCAGACGGTTCTTTGGCTTGTGAATTGTCTGCAGCCTTAAGAACTTTCTCATCATCTACTACATGGATTGGAGTGACCTCAAGATCAGCGTCTGAAGATGTTTCTTTAGATTTTCCTTTATCCTGAGTCTTTTCTGACATTTTATCTG
>NW_020620934.1:0-804 GCF_003573695.1 Papaver somniferum | reverse complement strand
GTTTCTCGTTAACAAAACTTCTGGTATTTTTGTTATTTCTTTTCCGCACTATATTTTATATAATTGAAATAATACAGGTTGTGCGTTGAAGCTTAATCAATTAGAGATCAAATCTTGTGATTGTTGATTTCATTGATTAACACTTGGATATTGGTTTTTGATACTGTCCAAGTTATCTCTCTTTGATAAAGACTCGCTATTGATTTTAGCTTGAGTAAAAATCAAATTGAGAGATTGAGATAATAACTCTTTGAGATACTTATTATCTAGATTGAGTCTGACTGTCTAGTTGATTCTCTAGTAAAGTGTTTCAGATTTTGTCCATACAGATTGCTAATCGAAATATTGGGTGGTGTTGTTGGACCCCCGTTTTTCACGTTCAAAAATTTTACATGAAATTTATCCAGATTGGCGAATGTAGCAACCATCCCGGACGTTTTGTAAATTTCGGTGCCTTGCCTATATTCACTTAATATAAGTTCCTTTTAATGCCTTCTATGCTATGTTCTCCGGCTGAACCCTTAATATTAAACATGACGATTTGTGTTCACTCGCAGCAGAGTAGCACGAATTTCCAAGTATCAAGGATAAGGTATTTGCATAAGTTTTCAATTAGAAAAGCATGATGCTCTCTGGTAATGAACTTAAAATAACTCTGTGTCAACACATAGAATACAATCAATTGCCATGACTAACTTGCAGAATTTAAGGCTTCGCGCCTCGAGCAGTATACCAAATTTTTCTTAATGAAAGTAAGCCTATACAAACTAGGAAATTAATCCTCCCTTGATTAGCAGGTCCAAA
>NW_020620933.1:0-1482 GCF_003573695.1 Papaver somniferum | reverse complement strand
TTTTCTGGGTCGACTTCTATTCCCTCCTTAGATACAATATATCCTAAGAATTTTCCTGATGTAACTCCGAAAATGCATTTTTCTGGATATATCTTGATGTTGAATTGCCGCATTTGTTCAAAGATTTCTCTCAAGTTGTCAACACGATCTTCAACTTTTTTACTTTTCACCAACATATCATCGACATAGACCTCCAATGTTGTATGTATCCATTTTGCAAACACCTTTTCTACCATTCTTTGATACGTCGCTCCTGCATTTTTCAGACCGAAAGGAATTTTTGTATAACAATATAATCATCTTGGTGCGAAGAAAGCAGTATTTTCTTGGTCTTCTTCAACCAAAGGAATTTGATTGTAACCTTTATATCCGTCCATCAGTGAGAGCCTACCATTTCCTGATGTTGCTTCAACCATTTGCGGTATGTATGGTAAGGGAAAGCTGTGTTTTGGACTTGCCTTATTTAAGTCACTGAAGTCGATGCAAATCCTTATTCCATTATTCTTCTTTGGTACCACCACCATATTTTCTATCCACTGTGGGTATTTCGCTGGCCTAATAATTCCTGCCTCAAGCATCTTTTGTAGCTCTGCTTCTATTTGAGGATGGTATGTGGTAGCTATCTTCCTTATCCGTTGCTTGAATGGTCGTGTGTTCTTGTTGATATCTAATTTGTGGCATGCGACAGAAGAATCTATTCCTGGCATTTCATCCATGCTCCATGCGAAAATGTCTTTGTATTCGCGCAAGACGTTGATCGTTCGCTCCTCTTCTTCTTTACTCATTCTTGTTCCAATTTTTAATATCTTTGGTTCTTCTTTTGTTCCAACGTTTATTTCTTTTGTCGGCTCCGCTGCGGTGAAGTTCTCTCTTGGTTCTCCTATTGGTGTTGGCTCCTTTATTTTGTGTATCGTTTCACACTCTTTTTCCGGTACTTCACTTGGTATTCCTCTTCCTTCTTGTGCTCTAACCATATATATCCTTAATTCTTCTTTCTTTCTTAATTATTTTGCTTTTCTCCAGCGATCTTTTCGCTTCCGTGCACGTTCTTCATAATTTCTTACGTCTATCTGGATGCAGATTTTCGCGCTCATAGTATCTCCTTTGATTTCGCCTATTCCACTGGCATTGAGAATCGTACACACTGGTGTAGTGTTGACGCTACTGCTTTTATCGCATGGATCCATGGTCATCCCAAGAGCATGTTGTATGGTGACTCCACATCAACTACAAATAATATTACCTGCGTTATTACTTCTCCCAATAATATTCGCATGGTTATCTCTCCCTTTGGATTTGTTGTCTCTTTATTAAAACCATGAATGTTGTATGTTGAGATGGCTATATCTGTATGTTTGTATCCCATATCTTTGAATGCGCGATAGAACAAAATATCTACCGAACTACCCGTGTCTACCAAGGTTCTGTATATCGCCCACTCTTCTGATTCTTTCACTCCTTCATTCTTTTCTTTTCACTCTG
>NW_020620932.1:0-2225 GCF_003573695.1 Papaver somniferum | reverse complement strand
ACTGTTGCGAGTTTTGTGACGAGAAAATCTGTTGCAAAAAATTTGCAACAGTAATTCGCAATAGGGCAAAGCTGTTACAGAATCTAGTTACTAATACTTAAATTTGGTGTAGCGTATATTTACTCGGCGCTCATGCATGTTCCACATGTCTACCAAATTATAATGGCCGGTCTCATGTACACAAATGATCAAGCACGAACGTATGCCGACATATATGTACTCACAATGTGCAAAAATGCCGAGAGAAGATCGATAGGTGCACTGCCCTCCATATATCATATCATAGGGATAAGCAATGTGCAAAAGTGTGGTCCAGCAACTTTTTTCTGCCGGGATTTTCCACAGCAAAATCTGTCAATAAGGCTGGCATTTTCCAAACGATTCTCACATGCATTAGTCTTCTAGTGCATTTGTTTCACGTGGTGGGGAGATAGAGATAAATCAAAGGCCATCTTCATTGACTAAAGTGAGTGGAAGCAACAAAGAGCTAAGATGATGGTGACTGAACGAGTTCGTATAGGCTTGTGCACAGCACAAAGAGGCAGAACCTTCTGAACCATTAGGCTAAAGTTGTTGAATTGCAGGAATAATGGACTCATGATACTTGCCGGTGCCGTTATAATAGAGTGATAAAGTCATCCGGTGATAATACCAGTGACTTGAGTTCGGAAATCTTTAGCACCACCCACTAAATTCTTTACCAAACAAAAAAGAAAAAAACTGTGATATGTATCAAGCTGGATGTGGTGCTATAAATACAAGTCTCTAATACTCGACTCTCTTCACAACATAGAAAAGCAAAGCAAAACCAATTACACCAGCCATGAGAATCCAACACCAATTTCTTCTTTACCACTCTCTCTTTCTTCTCTTCTTAGCTACAACAACCTTGATATCTCCTTCTCATGGGGATTTAGGAAAATGTCATCCCAGCGACTTCAAAGCTCTTATGAAGATGAAGAATTCTATAACTATGTCCCAAGACGTGTATTCTTCATGGTTTCAAAACACAGACTGCTGTAGCTGGATCGGAATCACATGCGATGACAAAACCAACCGTGTAGTCGAAATCATCCTCTTTATAGAAGAAATCTCTGGCCAAATTCCACCCTCTGTAGGTGACCTTTCTCACCTCATAGGTTTAACTTTCAGGCACTTCAAAAATATCACTGGTTCAATCCCACAATCCATCACAAAGTTAAAGCATCTGGTATTGCTGGATCTCAGTGATTTGAGTCTGTCAGGGCCGGTTCCCAACTTCCTTAACCAACTCACTCTTCTCGACAGACTCGTTCTCTCAGACAATCAATTCTCTGGTTCCGTTCCACCCAATCTCTCAGACCTTAAAGATATTAGAAACATTTATCTCGACGGGAACAAACTCACCGGTTCAATCCCGGAGTCTTATGGGAAATTCACTGGTACTGCACCTGCGCTTTACTTGGCTCGCAATAAACTCACTGGTCCGATTCCAAAATCTTTTGGAGCTTTGGCATATCCCTATATTGACTTGTCAAGGAACAAACTTACAGGGGATGCATCCATGCTTATTAAACCCAACCATGATTTCACAACATTCATCGACCTGTCGAGGAACCAGTTTGAGTTTGATCTATCAAAGGTAAAGTTTCCAAAGAACTTAAATTGGTTTGATATATCACATAACAAAATATTTGGTGCAATCCCTGATGAGATTAAGAATTTGGAAAGTTTGAATCAGTTGAAGCTAGGTTACAACAGGTTATGTGGTAAGATACCAACTGGAGGCATCATGAAGCGTTTCAAAAGCACTTCTTTTTTTCATAATAAGTGTCTGTGCGGGTCACCATTGAAAATCAGTTGTAAGAAAAAGTAATGGAGTAACATTATGATCAAGGTCTTGTAATAACATTTGGGTCTGGAAACGTGAAATCTTGGATTCTTATATCTTAGTATATGTAATATCTATCTCCTATTTATGGATTAATCTGGTACTGTATGCTCTGTCAGAAATCTAATTTTTTTCATTATAACATTATTCAACAAGAGCTAGCTCAGATTTAGAACAGAGTAAAGTTGATTCTAGTTTCAGTGAGTCTTACATTGCCACCTTCCTTGATAGTAACCAGGGTTTTACACACATGGTTCCTTTAGCTTCAGGAAATGAAAGCATACAAGTGTTTGAAACAGTTGCTTACACATGTAATATGATGTCAGACACAATGAAAACTGATTGATGCTTTCAG
>NW_020620931.1:0-378 GCF_003573695.1 Papaver somniferum | reverse complement strand
TCGTATGACCGGTGCGCATGTGGATAGTAATTGGGCTCACCATGGTATAACCCATAACCTTCAAAAGTTTCGCGTTCCCAATCACTATTCACACTATGGTCATAAAAAGGATAATGTCCAAGCTGCTCAGTCGGATATTCATTGTATTGACTGTTATAATACCAGTTCGACATCCTAACTGCAAGGGAATTCTAAACAAACACAAAGAAGGTTGACTCGACCACAACAAGCCTATTTTATCTAGCAAACAAAAAGCATGATGGTTCCACTTAGATTGTTTCTAGACCAGCTTCTATTCTTTCGAAAAGGAATTCGTTACAATCTGAGCAAACCCCTCTGGAATCAATCCGAGTCAAAGTAAGCTGAATAGAGGCGAGG
>NW_020620930.1:0-401 GCF_003573695.1 Papaver somniferum | reverse complement strand
TCGACCGCTAGGTCGGCCACACCCAACCCGAAGACTGTTAAGGACTTTAGGTACTCGTACGTAGGTGCGAGGAGAGGGATGAAGGCACTTACCCGTTAGGATGAGGAACTCGACGTAAGCGGAGAGGAAGGAAGCAGCCCTAGCCTCTGTCCGGTCGATCATTCCGCTGGCATCTCGCATTCACGCCCCCGTTTGACTGCCGTTCGAGGATGTAGTTGTAGATACGTTCGTGTCTTCTTAGTGGGTCCTTGGATCCAACTCTTATATCCTTCTAAGACATGTTGTTGTCGTCGCCATATCTAATATGTCACTTAGTCATCTCTGCCTCGCTGCGGGTCAGCACCTCCGAAATAAACGGAAGACTTCATTCAGTGACTCCGCGATCGCCCTCTGAACGATCA
>NW_020620929.1:0-652 GCF_003573695.1 Papaver somniferum | reverse complement strand
AAGGCAGGAGCCCATAGGAAACTCCATCTCAATGAGTTGGACGAGATTCGTATAGATGCTTACGATAGTGCGAAGGAGTATAAGAACAAAATGAAACTTGTGCATGATAGAAACATATTACGGAAGTCATTTTCTCCAGGTCAAAAAGTTCTTCTGTATGACACACGTTTGCATCTATTCCCCAGGAAACTGCGCTCTCGGTGGACCGGTCCTTTTGTGGTCCGTATTGTTTTTCCTCATGGAGCTGTTGAGATCGAGACACTGGATGGTAGTAGTTCTTCAAAGGTTAACGGTCAGCGATTGAAGCCCTTTTTAGAGCCTTTTCCTACAGGTGATGTTGAGGAGGTCCCTCTGGAGGACCCTGTTTACCCTTGATTGACCATCGAGGCGATTTGTATGTTGTATAATTTTTGCATTCAATTTTTGGTTTCACTTCACTCAGGTAATATCTTTCCGAACTCTCTCTTTACTATTTCCTCATGTTACTTATATTCTTGGTACTGTTCTTTCATGAGAAACATTGAGGACAATGTTAGATTTAAGTTTGGGGGTGGGGAAGAAACTTTTTGTTAGCTTTTAGTTGCAATAAATAAACTCCAGAGCCTAGAAATTTATGCCTATTGAGGATTGCACTAACTAATCTAAGTGGATG
>NW_020620928.1:0-370 GCF_003573695.1 Papaver somniferum | reverse complement strand
CTTTGGTGAGTTCCCAATATTTCTCACAGTGACTTTCATTGCTATTAGCATTAGAATCATGAAGCCAACGTTGTTAATTTTGTTGCAGAATTTTACTCCATCAAGTCTTGAAGGTCTTCAATTTTCTGCTACTGAACAAGCAATTGCTGATTTGAGTGATGAGGAAACTGTAAGTATTTCTTCACATGTTCAAATGTGGTGCTTCATGGATGAAAATATTGATTGTAAAGGACGTGTACAGGAGGATGTCATCATGGAGATGGAGAATTCTGGAACTCAATCATCCTCTGGGAAGGGGAATGGAGGTAATTCCCAAGATTCGGAGCCGGATGGAAGTGATGTTCCTCTTGTCGTTGATGTGGAAAATTCC
>NW_020620927.1:0-355 GCF_003573695.1 Papaver somniferum | reverse complement strand
ATGGGTGTTCATATCGATTAGTTGCTAAGTCAATTACACGTCTCCTTTCCCTTTGACCTTCCAAATTTTCATCTTCTTGCGAGTTTTCTTCAATGAATTCCATATGTTTCCTTCTCCTATCATTTCTTCGGTTAGATTGGCTCTGTCGGGAAGAACCCCTACTGGATCTTGACCTTGAGCGTGTAACACTCCTTGACCTTTGTTCTTGTAATCTAAGATTCTCTTCTCGTAAATCATCATTTTGACGGATTAAATTCGCACGCTCTTCTTCTTCTCTCTTTCTTTCAATTAGTAATCTTTTCCTAAGCTCTGCAATCATCATATTTCCTTCACTCGTTGTAATTGGTTCTTCGTT
>NW_020620926.1:0-740 GCF_003573695.1 Papaver somniferum | reverse complement strand
GTCTTTGAGCATCTGCTAAACTCTAGAGGGATGAACTTTATTTGAAATACCAATATCAGGATGAACTTGTTTCAGAACTTTGAAGATGTAGATCTTGTATGTCTCAACTGTTTTCTTTGATTTCTTCTTTTTCTTATTTGTTGTTGAAGCATCTTTGTTTGGTAACTTCTTCTCAGCTCTGGGTTTCTTCTCTGCTGGTACTTTCTCAGCTTTCCTTTCCTCAAGTGGCTTCTTCTCGTCTGATTTCTTCTCTGCTTTCGCTTTTCGCAGCCATTTGATCGGAAACGGCAAACTAAAATATTTCTAATAGAAAGAAAATAGAGTAAAGATGTTGTGGTGGATGACTGTTATGTTACTTATATAAATGGATGAGTGTTAGGTTACATTTGATTGGTGCATTTCATGTCATCCTGATCGCTCGTGGGAGCCGTTGCTGATTGCAAAGATAATAAATGGTGGAGATATGGGTTGACCAGGTTTTAAAGAGAGGGAGGGAAGGGAACCTTTAAATCTTGAAAAAAATTGTTTTGCATTGTTAGGCGGGGGATATTTGAGTTTTGGGATAGAATATCTCCACCCCAAATTTAAGTCTCGCTTTGTTTTGTGTTTTTCCTTTCTTGGGCCTTTCATTCCTAGTTCCCTACTACTATAAAATAAACCTTGCCAGACTAGAAATCACATGCGAATAAGGAATCTCTGTACCTCTGAAAAATCTCTCTCTCTCTCTCTCTCTCTCTCTC
>NW_020620925.1:0-265 GCF_003573695.1 Papaver somniferum | reverse complement strand
TACATTTTTCAAACTTTTTCTGTTAAAGATGAGTTTATCTAGTTTACAACTTAGTCTCAGAAATCAATTTCCAACTTATAAAGAAATGTGTAGACTTTTTTTAGTTTACGTATATAAAATTAAACATTTTTATGAACTCTTTCTTTTTGTGTTTGCTTTGTCTTTATATTTGATTCAAGATAGATGAAATTTGTTAGGATTTGGATTAGTTCTGCATGGTCTTTCAAATTTCATCTATTGTGAAATTTGACTTCCTTCATATTTT
>NW_020620924.1:0-368 GCF_003573695.1 Papaver somniferum | reverse complement strand
TAATAATCCATAGCTCAAAAAGGTGTTTTATTGGAGAAATTGTATAACACAGAAATTTGCAACGCTGTAATGATGTTACAGACGTCGCTGTTACAAAGAAGATATTGGCTAAAATCCTAATGTAACTGCTGTTTATAAATGATATTTTTGTACTGCTGTTGAACAACGATATTTCTCTGTGACTTTTTCTGTGTGTCTTATGCTCTGCAGCTTCTTCTTATATACCAGTAGAAACTCCTTCTCTGCAACTTCTCCTGCTGATCTCTGTAGCCTTTTGTTGGCTTCCCCCCAACTGCCTGGAAATGCGATGCCCCTTAGTAATTAGGTTACCCCTTATCCAAAGTGAGAGTCCGAATAGCAAATGTCCT
>NW_020620923.1:0-459 GCF_003573695.1 Papaver somniferum | reverse complement strand
TCTAGTTGATTCTCTATCAAAGTATTTCGGTGTTAGTCCATGCAGATTGCTAAGAGAAATATTGGGTGGTGTTGTTAGACCCCCGCTTTTTCAATTGGTATCAGAGCAGGTAAACGTATTTAAGACCTTACAAGTCTTCGTTTGTAGCGATCTGACTCTATGGACAGAAGTATTATCTCTGATAACGCAACATCAATTCAGGATTGTTCATACAAACTTAAAAGTTCTGAAATCGCTGAGAAGAATTCCCTCCCGTCTCCTACTACTGAATCCTCATTCAACTGGAGAAAATCTCTTGATGAACAGTTGGATGATCTTTCGGACGATAGTGATTCTTAAGAAGAACAGAGCATTGATAAGGAAGTTTCTCAATATATCATGTTGTTCAATCGTGAATTAAAAGAATCAAAGACAACTGCGTCTTTGAGAAAAGTCATAGGTCCTCTCTGTCAAGAAAAA
>NW_020620922.1:0-644 GCF_003573695.1 Papaver somniferum | reverse complement strand
ATAAAAATGAAACATTTATTAAGTAAATATACGTTAATAGAATGAAACATTTCTTCACTTAACATTTCTTAAATATTTCTCAAACATCATGAAAGAAAAAAACATCGATATTTCTCAAACATCTATATTCACTACTCTAACATCATGAAAGAAAAAAACGATAATAAATAAATTAATAACGTATTAATAAATTATATCTCTAATTGAATGAAAAATCTACAAAAAATAATTAATATTACCTCTTAAACTTGTATTTGAGAAATTCAAAATGTAAAGCATTCCTTTGAGCAAGAAGCAGAGAACCAGAGAACCAGAGGTATTGATTTCATTTCAATTCTCTTCTTGTCCTTTTAAAGCATTCCTTTGGGCAAGAAGACATAATAGCTAGCAAATCGAAATATTCTTGAAACATTTGGAATCTCGTTGCATGCGTATATAAGCACAGGCTAGCTATGTCTTTGATCATGAAACCAACTACTCTTTTTACTTTCTTTTTTTGTTTTATTTCTTTAACTTTTGAGTCTGAACTCTAAAGTAAAGACCACATGTAGCATATACTATACACACCTCCAAATGCAAAAGAAAAAGATAAATCGACTCCCTGACTTCCCTCTCTCACTCTCTTTTTCTCTAGCTAGTCTCTG
>NW_020620921.1:0-1195 GCF_003573695.1 Papaver somniferum | reverse complement strand
TCCTTGGCCAAGGTATTTCATATACATTTGTATATAAGTGCTGGTATGCTCTGATATCATTTTAGATATCACCATGTATGAGTGAATCCCCTGCAGTGGGTTCAACTCTTCCAAGACTCGGGCAGAACCATCACTTCCCATAAGGAAGGGGCTGTCATTCCCGCAATCTGGCACTATTCAAATGCCGAAGGCGTCAAGCCTAACTAACCACTTGATAGTAAGCTTCACACGTGATCAGGGTGTGGCTGTTGGAGTACCCGGTTGGGGTTCTAGACCGGTGTATTCCCAATACTTCCGGAGAGTCTCTCCCAATTCGCTAGCAGCGATATTGTTCTCCGGCTCCCATGTGTCATGTTCAGCGCTGTAACCTTCCCAACGAATAAGGTATTCGGGGCGAGCTCGGTTTCCTTTCTTGCCACCTTTGATAAAGCGGTGATCAAGAATCCTTTCTATATGAAAGTACTGCTCTCCATCTACTTCTATAGGTGGAGGCGGTGGTGCTGTCCTACCATCAGTCACATGCTTCTTGAGAAGCGACACATGGAATACATCATGAACTCTTTTCATGTTGTCAGGTAGGGCCACTCGGTAGGCCACATCATTTATCTTCTTGATGATAGTGAAGGGTCCAATCCACCGAGGGAGGAGCTTCTTAGTACCACCTTGTGGCATTCTAAGATTAATGTTCTTAGAGCTCAGGAGGACATTATCCCCAACTGCATACTCTACATGTCTCCTTTTTGTATCAGCATAGGCTTTCTGCCTTTGCCTTGCAGCTTCAATACACAATTTTGCCTCGGCTAAGCCTTTCTTCATTTTATCGGCAAATGTAGCTGCACTGGGAACATTTCCCTTTGCCACTGTCACAGGGAGATTGGGGTCACGACCATTACATAATTTGAAAGGTGTTGTCCCAGTGGAATCATGTCGCGAGTTATTAATAGCAAACTCTGCAGATGACAGATATTGATCCCAATCATCCTGCTTCCCCCCCACATAATTCCGAAGCATATCTTCAAGAACACGGTTAACTCTCTCAGTTTGACCGTCTGTCTGTGGGTGGTAAGCTGTTGACAGCTTCTGCTCAGTACCAATAAGCCTATAGAGTTCAGCCATGAAAGCATTATGGAACTCCCTGCCGCGGTCAGATACAACATCTTTTGGGACTCCATGTAGTTTCCATACATGGTCTCTG
>NW_020620920.1:0-405 GCF_003573695.1 Papaver somniferum | reverse complement strand
TCTTTATTTCTAACCAAATAACTAAGTCTCGGACTAGGATAGGAAAAGTGTAGTTGAGATCAAGGACTTCATGGTGATTCAACGACGAAGATTTGCACAAGAAACCGTGGAACTTCATCAACAAAAAGGTATGTGAATACTTGAAATTATTAAGTTTATCTATTCTATCTCCTACTTCTTATGAGACAAAAGTTGCATGATATATAGACTAGATCAAACACATTTTATATTTCGAGCTGAGTATTCAATGCTTAGTTTTTATTCGAAATTCATGTGTTGATAAAGCATCTCGCTTTGATCAGGTTTATCTTCATCTTTCAATCACTTAGTTGAGAATTGATCTAACGTGAAGACGATCTGTGTATAACGGTTGGGATAGCATTCTCTGAGAAAGTCTCAATGATT
>NW_020620919.1:0-537 GCF_003573695.1 Papaver somniferum | reverse complement strand
CGGTGGTGGGGTTTAGCTTCTCATGGTGAAAACACACTCAAAGGAATTTTTCATTGCTCAAAAAGGTGCTTACAAGGATGAAAAGGGAGGAACAACAATTAAAACCGGGTTTGTAACAATTATATTTGTTACAAACCAGAACGACTATGTGTTATTGATACTGTTGCTCTAAGACCCACGTTTCTGTGCCGCAAACTCTTTAGCAAATAAGTCTGCCTTGCTTGTGTCGCATTCACTGTAACATAAACGACTGCTCTCCGTGGGTCTTATGTTCTTTGTCTTCTAGGGTTTCTGCAGCAGCGGAAACAACTCTGCAACTCGATCAAACTCCTCTATTTTCTTCCCCTAACTCTCCATCCCCCTTTTCTATGACATCCCATCATCTTATTTATACTCGACAGCCTCCAAATCTCCTTGTTTAATGCAGAATATTCTCTCTTTAATTCGTTATTCTCCACTGTCATCACACGAAGAAAACTTCCCTTTTTCTTCTCTGTTTTTGATTCTCACGCATCTTTTGCAGATCAGCACACTCCA
>NW_020620918.1:0-1045 GCF_003573695.1 Papaver somniferum | reverse complement strand
AAGTGCTAAGTTTTAAGTCTTCAGCCAGACATCAAATACCTCAAAAAGGATCTTCACTTTCCAAAGTCATATACCAATAGCCGAAAAAGTTGTGGGTCCATAATACCAAATAGAGCTAACACCAATATGAGACAACTGCACTGGTTCAGAAAAATGAACAGAAGGAGCACATCCTCATCTAAGGTTTCTTGCAAGACAACCGGATCTATCCAGAGCCTCCAGTTGGGCTTCATAAGAGTGTCTTGAAAAATAGGTTCATCCGAAAAACGGGTTTCTAATATATGGATTTCCTCCTGAACAGAATCAGGCGGATCAGGTTGTGGAGTCTGAATAGACTCAAGCGATACCTCAGATGCACTAGGCTTGAGTCCCAAGTTAGGAACTTCTACTGGGGATAATTGACAATCTCTACCCCCAAATTTAGGGTAATCACTATTCTCCGTAAGACCTTTAACTATGGATTGAATTTCCGGATCCGGAGAGTATTTAAAGTACTCTAGAGCTTCTTCTAGGTCACCACCCCCAAACTTAGAGTTTTGGGTGTCTCTACATAAACTAGTCACAATATTCCTAATTTCTAGACCATCCGGTTCCTGAAAAAGGTCAATTGCTTTCTCTGAATTATAATCAGGTGGTTCATCCTCTAAATTCTTTTGAGGTATACTAGCTATAGGACTTATATGTTTCATATCCTCTATGGTCATCCCTAGAGTTTCCTTATTGTGTTGAAGCACGGTTACTGGCCTAATCTCATGATCACTATCCAAATCGGAAGTTATAGGCAAAATCTCAGATGGGCCTACAAATGCATAATTGGGGTCCAACTTAGGAGGATCTTTAGGCTCTTCGAAATAAGGGCTTAAGGTAGATTCGGTAGCTAGTAATGGTTCAAACCTAGATTTCCATCTATCGGTGTCTAACATAGGAATAGAATCCAACAGAGCATTTACTTGTTCAATGTTGCTATCATCGTCGAAATCCATGTTAAAACGGGCTAGACAACTCTCTAATGGATCTTCCGATTCGGTGTTTGGTACAGACTTCG
>NW_020620917.1:0-1308 GCF_003573695.1 Papaver somniferum | reverse complement strand
GGCTTAAGGCAGATATGAAGGAGTGGAATAAACGGGTGTTTGGTAATGTGCATATTCGGCTAAAGCAAGATCAGTTGAGAATGGAGAATGCTTTACGTGAAACTGATGAGGACCCTAGTAATGTTGATAAGCTGAATAATATGAAGAGTATAGCCGTGGAACTTAACAATACTAGATTGCAGCTGGCTACTATGCTCAAACAAAAGTCTCGTAATAAGTGGCTTGTTGAGGAGGCTAGTAACACAAGCTTCTTTCACAATAGTATTCGCATTAGGAGAAGTAGTAATACTATCTCTGAACTGGTGAATGAAAATGGGGAGACGATTACGAATGTGGATCAAATGGTGCAGCATGTTGTTAGTTTTAATGAAGCTAAGTTCAATGGGGATTCTTCGGTGCTGGATGATTCCTTATTTGATATTGATCATGCGACTATTTCTGCTGAGGAAAGTATTGGCATGGACCTCATTCCCATGTATGATGAAATTCGTGAAGTTGTTTTTTCTTTGGGTGCTGATAGTTCTCCAGGCCTGGATGGTTTTGCCAGATTTTTCTATAGACACTGTTGGGATATTATTAGCTCTGATTTGGTGAAGGATATCATTTTTTGTTGGGAACATAAGTATATTCCCCATGGAGTTAATTCTAGCCTTCTTATGCTGCTGCCAAAGGTAAGAGAAGCTAATACTCTTTCTAACTTTCGTCCGATTGGGTTGGGAAACTTTTTCTTCAAGATTTTTACCAAAATCTTGGAAACAAGATTAGGTATTGTATTGGGTAACTTGGTTTCTGAGGAACAAGTTTCTTTTATGAAGGGAAGAAACATTCACGAAAATATTAGTTTGGCGTCTGAGATGGTTAATGAGCTACAAATCAAGCGGAAAGATGGTAATGTGAGGCTAAAACTTGATATTACTCAGGATTTTGATACTGTTATCTAGAAGTTTATCATGGAGGTATTTAGAAGATATGGGTTTTCTGAAGGTTGGTGTACTTGGATTCTTCATATTCTTCAGTCAACAAGGATTTCGGTTCTCTTCAATGGTAGTCCGGAGGGTTTCTTCAAGATTGATAGGGGTCTTTGTCAGGGTGATCCTCTTTCGCCTTTAACTTTTGCCTTAATTGAGGATGTCTTGAGTAAAAATATTGCTAAGCTGTTTAGAGATCGAAAAATGACTCACATGGTCACTAGGAAAGGTATTTCTCCTACCCATTTATTTTTTGCTGACGATATTATGATATTTTGTAAAGGCAACATGAAAAGTCTGCAGAATTTAGTTGATTTGTTGGGGTCCTATCAACGTGCTT
>NW_020620916.1:0-1254 GCF_003573695.1 Papaver somniferum | reverse complement strand
GCAGATATGAAGGAGTGGAATAAACGGGTGTTTGGTAATGTGCATATTCGGCTAAAGCAAGATCAGTTGAGAATGGAGAATGCTTTACGTGAAACTGATGAGGACCCTAGTAATGTTGATAAGCTGAATAATATGAAGAGTATAGCCGTGGAACTTAACAATACTAGATTGCAGCTGGCTACTATGCTCAAACAAAAGTCTCGTAATAAGTGGCTTGTTGAGGAGGCTAGTAACACAAGCTTCTTTCACAATAGTATTCGCATTAGGAGAAGTAGTAATACTATCTCTGAACTGGTGAATGAAAATGGGGAGACGATTACGAATGTGGATCAAATGGTGCAGCATGTTGTTAGTTTTAATGAAGCTAAATTCAATGGGGATTCTTCGGTGCTGGATGATTCCTTATTTGATATTGATCATGCGACTATTTCTTTTGAGGAAAGTATTGGCATGGACCTCATTCCCATGTATGATGAAATTCGTGAAGTTGTTTTTTCTTTGGGTGCTGATAGTTCTCCAGGCCCGGATGGTTTTGCCAGATTTTTCTATAGACACTGTTGGGATATTATTAGCTCTGATTTGGTGAAGGATATCATTTTTTGTTGGGAACATAAGTATATTCCCCATGGAGTTAATTATAGCCTTCTTATGCTGCTGCCAAAGGTAAGAGAAGCTAATACTCTTTCTAACTTTCATCCGATTGGGTTGGGCAACTTTTTCTTCAAGATTTTTACCAAAAGGAACAAGTTGCTTTTATGAAGGGAAGAAACATTCACGAAAATATTAGTTTGGCGTCTGAGATGGTTAATGAGCTACAAATCAAGCGGAAAGATGGTAATGTGGGGCTAAAACTTGATATTACTCAGGCTTTTGATACTGTTAGCTGGAAGTTTATCATGGAGGCCTTTAGAAGATATGGGTTATCTGAAGGTTGGTGTACTTGGATTCTTCATATTCTTCAGTCAACAAGGATTTCGGTACTCTTCAATGGTAGTCCGGAGGGTTTCTTCAAGATTGATAGGGGTATTTGTCAGGGTTATCCTCTTTCGACTTTAACTTTTGTCTTAATTGAGGATGTCTTGAGTAGAAATATTGCTAAGCTGTTTAGAGATCGAAAAATGACTCACATGGTCACTAGGAAAGGTATTTCTCCTACCCATTTATTTTTTGCTGACGATATTATGATATTTTGTAAAGGCAACATGAAAAGTCTGCAGAATTTAGTTGATTTGTTGGGGTCCTATCAACGTGCTT
>NW_020620915.1:0-903 GCF_003573695.1 Papaver somniferum | reverse complement strand
AAAGAGTTCATAAAAATGTTGAATTTTATATACCTTAACTCAAAAAAGTCTACACACTTCGTTATAAGTCTAAAATTGATTTCTGAAACTAAATTGTAAACTAGATAAACTCATCTTTAACAGAAAAAGTTTGAAAAATGTATTGTAGTCACAAATAATATGTTCGAAGGCATTACGTCTAGTAAAAATTGCATTTCTATGTACGTTGATTCAAGAAAATAAGAAGGAAGGAAAATTTCACAATAGAAGAAGGATGAAAGACCAAGAAGAACTAATCCAAATCCTAACAAATTTCATCTATCTTGAATCAAATAGAAAGACAAAGCCAACACAAATGAAAGATTTCATAAAATTTTGAATTTTATATACGTTAACTCAAAAAAGTCTACAAGTCGGAAATTGATTTCTGAGACTAAATCGTAAACTAGATAAACTCATCTTTAACAGAAAAAGTTTTAAAAATGTATTGTAATCCCAAATAATATATTATAAAGCATTACGTCTAGTAAAAATTGCATTTCTATGTACGTTGATTCAAGAAAATATGAAGGAAGGAAAATTTCACAATAGAAGAAGGATGAAAGACCAAGAAGAACTAATCCAAATCAAAACAAATTTCATCTATCTTGAATAAAATAGAAAGACAAAGCCAACACAAAAAGAAAGAGTTCATAAAAATGTTGAATTTTATATACCTTAACTCAAAAAAAGTCTACACACTTCGTTATAAGTCTGAAATTCATTTCTGAAACTAAATTGTAAACTAGTTAAACTAATCTTTAACAGAAAAAGTTTGAAAAATGTATTGTAGTCACAAATAATATGTTCTAAGGCATTACGTCTAGTAAAAATTGCATTTCTATATACGTTGATTCAAGAAAATATGAAGGAAGTCAAATTTCA
>NW_020620914.1:0-566 GCF_003573695.1 Papaver somniferum | reverse complement strand
TTTATCTAGTTTACAATTCAGAAACCAATTTCAGATTTATAACGAAGTGTGTAGACTTTTTTGAGTTAAGGTATATAAAACTCAACATTTTTATGAACTCTTTCTTTTTTTGTTAGCTTTGTCTTTTTGTTTGATTCAATATAGATGAAATTTGTTAGGATTCGGATTAGTTATGCATGGTCTTTCATCCTTCTTCTATTGTGAAATTTGACTTCCTTCAAATTTTCTTGAATCAACGTGTATAGAAATGCAATTTTTACTAGACGTTATGCATTAGAACATATTATTTGTGACTACAATACATTTTTCAAACTTTTTCTGTTAAAGATGAGTTTACCTAGTTTACAATTTAGTTTCAGAAATAAATTTCAGACTTATAACGAAGTGTGTAGACTTTTTTGAGTTAAGGTATATAAAATTCAACATTTTTATGAAATCTTTCTTTTTGTGTTGGCTTTGTCTTTCTATTTTATTCAAATAGATGAAATTTGTTAGAATTTGGATTAGTTCTGGCTGGTATTTCATCCTTCTTCTATTGTGAAATTTGACTTCCTTCATATTTTCTT
>NW_020620913.1:0-1243 GCF_003573695.1 Papaver somniferum | reverse complement strand
ACAGTGGTAGTGATACGATAGAGAAGTACAATTGTGTGATATAACCTTGATCCATATTTGTTGTTTGTTTTGCAGGTACCCTTGAAAGGGTATCAATCACAATTTGCGTATAATAATAGGGAAGTGGGGTGGATCATGGATGTACTGCTATCTTTCAAAAATTAAAGTGCCCTCTTTCCGAGCATAATTTACTTTAAATTTTTATAACATTTGTTCTTAATCTTTTTCAATTCTGTAGCTATGGCTAGACTCCTTGCAGGGTCGAAATACTCCGTAATTATTTTGGCTAGATTTTATTATTGTTATGGAGCTATATTTAGGTGACTAGTAAAGACGATAAATTAAAGAAAAAAAAATTTAACTATTTTTTTTTCTTTTGTCAATTTTAGTTTTTACCAAATTTAATTTATATATGTAAAAATACTTAATTAATAATATTTTGTGAAATTTAAACTGAAGTTGAAAATAAAAACGATATTAGCTACGGCCTATGAGGTCACGAGGGCTAGCTAGGAGTCTTGAATCTTGATGAGCTACCGACATAGTACTTGGCAAGGTGTCTAGTCAAATCTAATGTGGAGATTTTCTTATTAATTTAATTTTCACAATTATTAAATCATCAGATTTCTTTCTTCTCTAATTATCCCGAAGAAGCAAGCATAAACTTAGACTTCCCACCGGGTTAAGGAAAGGTGATGCATGAATAATCGTTCCAAATGTGTTTGATTCATTCTGGTTTATGAGCATCAAGTTTTGAAGATTCCAGTTCCGGAAGAGGTATATTTCTCAAAATCTACCACAATGAAATATAATTCCTCATGTTAATGGGAGGTGCGCATAACATGATTGAGATCTTCGGTCATGATTGGGAGGATTTGAATCAACATTATCTGATCCATCTGATTGACAGAGTTGGCCGGTTGGCATTTGAAGTGACAACTGACAAGTATTCATTTAAATTAGTCAGTGGCGCATTTGAAGTGACAACCCTACGCCCACGGCTTCTAGGCTTTCGGACTGTGGACCAATTTTTATACGCCTACGTTTTAATTTTGTGAACTTTAAAGAGACTGGTACGATAATTTCGGTGGTATTATCGAGTTTAACTTGAAATTGAGATAAACCTAATAACACCCTTACCATGCGCATGGTTCAGGTCGATATTGGGAACTAGCGCATTCCCTATGCCATTTATGTCAGTCTGTTTATCAGAAAGCTTTCAATGTACGTGTTGGTGTTTTAT
>NW_020620912.1:0-1046 GCF_003573695.1 Papaver somniferum | reverse complement strand
CTTAGACCGGTACAGGGACCGGTTCTTGGGGGAATACCGGCCTGTACCGGACCAACTGTACCGATTAATCTCAGTTGTTGTTCTTTAATCGTAGTCTTCCGTCTTAGGTTTTGAGAGACGTAAGTATGTGAGAATCATTCTTCATTCATTTATTCATTTCTTTTTTTTTTCTTTCTAGGGCAGCCGAATCTCGTATCTCAATCGCCATTTCTGATTCAGGTTTAATTTTAGATCTATATTTACTACTTCTTATTCTTCACAATCTTTAATTGCATGTTAAGATTTGTGATTTTATTTCTGGGAAACCTATATTTTAGTGTCTGATTGAGATGTTGATTTGGTATGAGAAGGAATTGAAATTGAGAAATAAATTTGGGTTGTGAGATACTCGAGTTGATGTTGTTTAATAGAGAAGAAGAGAAGGAGATTGAAGCAATTTTGGGTTGTGAAGATTTAGACGATATGCAGTTTGATAAGATTATGAAGATAGTGTGCTGACTGCTGATGATTGAGGTGTTAGGAGATCGATTTTCTGTTAATTTAAAGCCGATGAAGTTCAGATATATTGAATAGTATATGGGTTAAAATCGATTCGAGTTTAGATTGATCAGGTTTGATTTAGGGTTTGTCAGAGAGATTAGGGATCTTGGTCCGAGACTGTAAAAGATCTGAGAAAGAATGCAGTACTGCTGTTGGTTTGATGTCACATATGGATGGTTATGAAGATTTAGACGATATGGGTTGATCTTAGATTTAAGTTTGGATCGATCGAACTCAAATCAGATGGGAGTTTAGCTGGCTGCCATGAAGAAGATGAGTCTGATCTGCTGCTGGTGATGAATGGTTTCTTGTTGTTGTTGTTGTTGTTCAATTTATGTCTGTTGTTGCTGCTTCTGTTCATCTAGGACAGTAGATAATGGTTGTCTTGATTTTCTTATCTCTTTGAGTTAAATATAATAGTCTCATACCTTTTGTTATCTTTTGATTTTGTTGAATACACATAAATTCATGAATGATTACACTGCATGTGACAGATTCGGAGTCTG
>NW_020620911.1:0-591 GCF_003573695.1 Papaver somniferum | reverse complement strand
TCGTTGATTTTTCTATAATCGATGCACAATCTCAGCGAGTTATCCTTCTTCTTCACAAAAAGGACTGGTGCACCCCAAGGTGACGTACTACCTCGAATAAAACCCTTAGCTTCCAACTCGAGTAGTTACTTATCTAGTTCTTTCAACTCCATAGGTGCCATTCGATAAGGAGCCATCGAAATTGGCGAAGTACTAGGTTGAACTTCAATAGTGAAGTCCATTTCTCTTCTTGGGGGTAAAACTGGTAATTCCTCAGGGAAAACATCTTCAAACTCCTCTACCACTGGAATACCCATAGTAGAGACAGAATCTTGTTGCTCATCTCCTATCATCTCTAAGTGATAAAGAAAACCTCTAGAATGAGTCTGTCGGAAATGTCTTTCCGACAAGATAAGGGGAGACGCAAAACTACGAGTTCCGGTAAAGTGGACAACTGACCCTTCGTCCGAGTGAAGAGTCACACGTTTTTGAAAACAATCAAAAACAGCATGATGAGCAGATAACCAATCCATACCCAGGATTACATCATAACCAGACATATTCATCACAAAAAGGTCAATCAAAAACTCATGCTTAGCTATACGTACTACA
>NW_020620910.1:0-1050 GCF_003573695.1 Papaver somniferum | reverse complement strand
GAACACTCTACTCAAAGCATTGTCATGAAAATATTCGATTGTCTTATATGAATGTATAGAGTGACAGAATAGATTCTTTCCCTTTGCACCAACTTCTATGAAGAATGTTTCCTTCTTTTTCATCGTGTTTACTTCGTGATTCTCTGGTGGTGGTGGCAATGGTTGAGATTGTGGGTGCCCTACCAAAAAGTGGTTTAGTTTTTCTTGATATATCATTCTCAAAAATTCTTTTTACATTTCTACAATCATTTGTTGTATGTCCATGAAAATGATGATAAGAACAAAACTCGTGGCTTCTATGGTTTGGAGGTGGTTCCGTTCCCATGTTCCATGGTGTTGGTATATTCTCCATCAAAATTATAGCTTCCCATATTTTCTCCACACTTGCGTTTAGAGGTGGCATCTTGATTTCTTCACATACTACCTTGTGACCTCCTTATCCTCTATTATAGTTTTGTCTTTGACCTCCATAAGTTTCTTGTGGTTGATCGAGTCTTTGAATCTTGTTATTTCCACCACGATTGTAGAAATTTATTTCTCTTTCATACTCCTCTTGATCTCGGCTTCCCATAGCCACCAATTTCTGTTGATTGTTACCCGTCATCTTCTCTTGTTGTACTTGCGAAGTATTCGCTACTGTGTTTATTAGCTTGGGTAATAAGCTTTCATTCGCTGTTTGTGAGCTGGTTTTCGCAACTGGATATGATTTCATTTCATTTTTCCTTTCCTCTAGAGCAATGTATTCTTCTAGAAGTTCTCGCAATTCAGGCATTGTGATCGTATTCTTGACTCTGAAAATCTGGACATACAATAGGTTTGTTGCAAATATAGTATTGATAAATGATAATATAAGATATCTCTCATCTACACGGCCAGCCATTTCGCTATACATAGTTCTCCATCTTTTAGTCAGGTGCTTCAAACTTTCGCCAATCCTCTGTTTTAATCCAAACACATCTTCTATACCAGGTCGCGAAGAATTATTACTTATATATGCCCCTAGGAATGTAGTCTGCAAATGATTGAAGGATGTTATTGTATTCTTTGGTA
>NW_020620909.1:0-437 GCF_003573695.1 Papaver somniferum | reverse complement strand
TGTAGTATACAGAATACTACGACCCTCAAGTGACAGTCGTTGTTACTGTAGTATGAACGACTGTCTCTGGTTGTCTAATGTTCTTCGTGTTCTTGAGTTGCAGCAGAAATGGTGGCTCTGCAACTCGATTTTTCTTCACTCTGTAGCCTCCAAAGCTTCCCCAAACTCTCGACAACCTTCGCTAGGATACCTCATCAACTATTTATAACCCAACAGCACCGAAATATCTCGCCATAACTTCATATAATCCTCCATTACTCGGCATTGATGAAGAAAATATTCTCGGATATATTTCTTCCAAATTTCGCTCTTCACGCGTCTGTTGGTTGTAAAACTTCCTAAGATAGAGCAACAATCAAAGACAAGATATTCTCTAACTAATTGGCCACGTAAATTCCAAGTTAGAATCAAACAGAATCGATATTATCTTCTCTTCC
>NW_020620908.1:0-356 GCF_003573695.1 Papaver somniferum | reverse complement strand
GCCTTCTACAAAAAGTACTTCTTTGTGTCAGAGCAAATTACTCTCTCTGATCTTGGAAGAATGTTTCAGAGAATCAATGAACATCTCGATGACTACGTGAAAAGATTCAGAGTCCAGGCCCTGGACTGTTAAGATCCAAATGTCACGGAGCAACAACTGGTATACTTGTGTATCAACGACATGATCCCGGTCTACAGAGCTTTATTGGAAAATCTTCGTTTCCAGACCTTCTCAGAGCTTCACGAAGCGGCGAAGAGATCGGCAACTACTGCACCCACTTTACTGGAAAGAGCAAAAACTACAAAAGTTGAGGAGCCGCGAGAGACTCGAGGTAGCAGGCGTCTGATCAACTAGCA
>NW_020620907.1:0-556 GCF_003573695.1 Papaver somniferum | reverse complement strand
ACGTCTTGGATGGTCGCCTAAAACTTGCCACAAGTCTGTCAGTTCGGTGGCGAACTTGGATGGCTGAGATTGCATCTCATGAGGAAGGGTAGCCGTTGATTATGGCTATCTTCTGTTGGCGCCCGGTAATGGCGCAGTGGCGTTTTTGGTGTATGCCAGTGGCACTGCGGCATGACTGGTATAGCTCGTGCATGCCAGTGGAACGGTGGTATAAGTGGCGCCTGGCGTAGCCATGTCCACGAGATTTAAGCGGCTGGTCGCCTAAAACTTTCCACAAGTCTGTCAGTTCGGTGGCTAATTTGGATGGCTGACATTGCATCTCATGAGAAAGGATGGCCATTGATTATGGTCATATCTTGTTGTATAGCAAAGTGATGCCATTGGCATGGTGGCGTCTGGCGTAGCCATGGTATAGCGGCATGCCAGTGGCGTAGCCGTGGCAGCTATTTTGGCATATTGGTGTTAGACCCAAATATGGCTCTGGCAATATTGGCCCTGTTGCTAAGTTAAACTTAAGGCCTTAGGAGAATCACTTAACCTAGTTGTCATGGAGACT
>NW_020620906.1:0-315 GCF_003573695.1 Papaver somniferum | reverse complement strand
GTCTGTATATGGTAATGTTGCAACCTGAATTAAGTGATAGGTTGCAGTTTCATCCAATCTGATATTTTTGACACCTCGAACCTGGCCCAGACGAGAACATCGGGTCTGTATATGCTAATCTTGCTACCTGAGTTAAGTGATAGGTTGCAGTTTCATCCAATCTGATATATTTGAAACCACGAACCTCGCCCGGACCAGAACATCGGATCTAGTATATGGTAATCTTGCAACCTGAGTTAAGTGATGGGTTGCAGTTTCATCCATTTTTATATATTTGACACCTCGAACCTGGCCCGGACCAGAACATCGGGTCTG
>NW_020620905.1:0-265 GCF_003573695.1 Papaver somniferum | reverse complement strand
TTTCATCCAATATGATATATTTCACACCTTAAACCTCACCTGGACGAGAACATCGGGTCTGTATATGGTAATCTTGGAACATCAGTTCGGTAATTGGTTGTAGTTTCATCCAATTTGATATATTTCACACCTCAAACATCACCTGAACGAGAACATCGGGTTTGTATATGGTAATCTTGCAACATGATTTCAGTAATAGGTTGCAGTTTCATCCAATCTGATATTTCACACCTCAAACCTCACCTGGACGAGAACATCGGGTCTG
>NW_020620904.1:0-646 GCF_003573695.1 Papaver somniferum | reverse complement strand
ATTGTAGACCTATAATCTTCTTGCAAAACAGTGCGCCTTTGGTGGGCTATAAGAACAAAGATCTTACTTGGACCTTGGTGGAGTGTTACCAAGAGCTTTTATTGGTGAATTTGGAACCACCGTTTCTAGAAGCAATGGTGAATTTGGACATTTTCAGATTGGATTTCCCAAAGTGATACAGGTTCACATTGAAGGCCAAACCCGTGGCAAGAACACCAAATTCAAGAGCTAACTGCTCTGAGATTTGCGGAACTGGTCAAAGGGTCCAGGTTAGGGAACATAATTTTTATCTTAGTTTTGGTTGGGGTGTGCCGGGGCTATGCAGTAGTGCAACACAAAGACGACGCGTGAGCAAGCTGCTGTGTTGGGAACTCCCCCTTGAAAAAAAATTAATTTAATATCATGTGAGCCGATGGTTCACATATCAGATATTAAACTGATAAGAACAGATACTACACTTGATCTTAGCCAAAAGGCCGAGAAAGATATGCTTGTTAATTCTTAAGCTTCTTGCTTTATACAGTCTCGTTTCCGTTCTTCTGCTTTAACTAGTCTAGGTGGGACTAAAGTATTAGCTTACTCCGGCTTAGGTATACGAGTCATGGGCAGGATACGAGTGTCTGAAAAGACTTCGATAACAATGTGC
>NW_020620903.1:0-624 GCF_003573695.1 Papaver somniferum | reverse complement strand
TTATGAACTCTTTCTTTTTGTGTTGTCTTTGTCTTTCTATTTGATTCAAGATAGATGAAATTTGTTAGGATTTGGATTAGTTCTACATGGTCTTTCATCCTTCTTCTATTGTGAAATTTGACTTCCTTCATATTTTCATGAATCAACGTACATAGAAATGCAATTATTACTAGACGTATTGTCTTAGAACATATTTATTGTAATTACAATACATTTTTCAAACTTTTTCTCTTAAAGATGAGTTTATCTAGTTTACAATTTAGTCTCAGAAATCAATTTCCGACTTATAACGAAATGTGTAGACTTCTTTGAGTTAACATATATAAAATTCAACATTTTTATGAACTCTTTCTTTTTTGTGTTGGCTTTGTCTTTCTATTTGATTCAAGATAGATGAAATTTGTTAGGATTTGGATTAGTTCTACATGGTCTTTCATCCTTCTTCTATTGTGAAATTTGACTTCCTTCATATTTTCTTGAATCAACGTACATAGAAATGCAATTTTTAGTAGACGTAATGCCTTAGAACATATTATTTGTGATTACAATACATTTTTCAAAATTTTTCAGTTAAAGATGAGTTTATCTAGTTTACAATTTAGTCTCAGAAATTCCGACTTATAA
>NW_020620902.1:0-591 GCF_003573695.1 Papaver somniferum | reverse complement strand
TTCAGTATTGGTGGTAGGGTTCTTAAAAGTCACATGAGTTCATAAGCTCCTGAAACTGTTAATGCATTGATTTGCTTGGGTGATTGGCTGCCAGATCTCAATGATAGTGATAGTTGTATTACTGGTAAGTTTCTAACTTTCCTTTCATCATTTTATTTCATTTCCTTTTATATTTATTGCACTGCCATTGCCAACTAAACTAACACTTTTGATTTTTTTTGAAAATATAGATGTTTAAGACTAAGGAGTAAGCAGTTGGCAGTTGCACTACAGGCTGCAACACATGGAGATGGAGTTTCTTTATTTTTTTTGTTTTTTTCCAAGAACATGGAGTTTTTTTTTTTTTGAAAGAACATCTAAACATGTAACTTGGTCCATTTGGAATATATGTATGTTTTTATTTTGTGTAGCATGGATTTAGAACTGATAACTTGGTTGTTCTTAGGTGAAATTGTGTCTGAATTTCAGGTATTTCTTTGTTATGTGAGATACCAAAACTTATCAAAAAAATATATGGATATCGGATATCCAATAATTCTTAACGTAACGGAAGCGGCCGAGCCACTACCATTACGATAAGTACCGTTGACA
>NW_020620901.1:0-593 GCF_003573695.1 Papaver somniferum | reverse complement strand
TTCAGTATTGGTGGTAGGGTTCTTAAAAGTCACATGAGTTCATAAGCTCCTGAAACTGTTAATGCATTGATTTGCTTGGGTGATTGGCTGCCAGATCTCAATGATAGTGATAGTTGTATTACTGGTAAGTTTGTAACTTTCCTTTCATCATTTTATTTCATTTCCTTTTATATTTATTGCACTGCCATTGCCAACTAAACTAACACTTTTGATTTTTTTTGAAAATGTAGATGTTTAAGACTAAGGAGTAAGCAGTTGGCGGTTGCACTACAGGCTGCAACACATGGAGATGGAGTTTCTTTATTTTTTTTGTTTTTTTCCAAGAACATGGAGTTTTTTTTTTTTTTTGAAAGAACATCTAAACATGTAACTTGGTCCATTTGGAATATATGTATGTTTTTATTTTGTGTAGCATGGATTTAGAACTGATAACTTGGTTGTTCTTAGGTGAAATTGTGTCTGAATTTCAGGTATTTCTTTGTTATGTGAGATACCAAAACTTATCAAAAAAATATATGGATATCGGATATCCAATAATTCTTAACGTAACGGAAGCGGCCGAGCCACTACCATTACGATAAGTACCGTTGACA
>NW_020620900.1:0-550 GCF_003573695.1 Papaver somniferum | reverse complement strand
CCTCGAGGTGTTATCGAGGATGTTCTTATTGAGGTCGACAAGTTTATTTATCCAGTGGATTTCGTGGTCCTAGATACCCAACCTGTCCCTGACCCAGAGAACCAGATACCTGTGATTTTAAGTCGCCCATTTTTAGCTACGTCTAATGCGATCATTAACTGTCGAAATGGTGTTGTGATTTTATCTTTTGGTAATATGACTATGGAGATGAACATTTTTAATGTCAGTAAGCAACCTCATGAGCTAGATGACACATGTGTTGAGGAGGTGAACATGATAGAAGCCTTATTTCAGGAGTCATTACCAAACATCTTGTCTGAAGACCCATTAGAAAGTTGTCTATCCCATTTTGGTTTAGATTTTGACGACGATAGCACTATTGAACAGGTGAATGCTCTATTAGATTCTACCCCTGTGTTAGACACTGATAGATGGAAAGCTAGGTTCGAACCGTTACCAGTTTCTGAGACTACCCTAATTCCTTCTTTAGAAGAGCCCCCAAAGTTGGACCTTAAACCACTACCCGATACTCTAAAGTATGTGTTTTTAT
>NW_020620899.1:0-427 GCF_003573695.1 Papaver somniferum | reverse complement strand
TTCTGGATCTGAATCATCTGGATCTGAGTGAAATCACCTGACTCATCTGGATCTGAGTCGATATGTTTGTTTTGAGTCAGATCTGACTCATCTGACTCGGAAATAAGTGAGTCAGTGGTTTGGTCCCATGAGTCAGGGGTATTTTGTTACCTGACTCAAATGAGTCCGAGTCAGGGGTTATGTCTGAGTCATAGGTCGAGTCAGATCTGATTCAAAATGGAAAACAAACGGTCTGACTGATTGCAAACAAACAAGTTCTTAGTTAACTCTTAAAGCTTGAATAAATGGTTTTCTGAAGACTAAAAATGTTTCTACAGACATCCAAATTTTATTTTTCCATCCTAATCAAGTCTTATACTGTTCTTTTAAACTAGCCGTTGTCTGTTTGCTAAAATTACCCAATGAACTGCATCTTCGAAATGCGGCT
>NW_020620898.1:0-629 GCF_003573695.1 Papaver somniferum | reverse complement strand
TGTTCACCTTGATTTATCAAAAGACGGAACAAAACTCGTAGGTATATTCGTGGGAGACGGATTAATCTATTACCGTAGACTTTTCTGTGTGATACAAATTTGCTTATTAAAGTCTTCGACTTTGGTTCGTAGCAACTCTTAGTTGTGGGTGAGATCAGCTAAGGGAATCAAGTACGTAGCATCCTACTGGGATCAGAGGCATAGGAGCATAACTGTACCTTGGATCAGTGTGAGATTGATTGGGGTTCAACTACATTTCTGACCGAAGTTAATTTGGAGTAGGCTAGTGTCTGTAGCATCTTAATACAGTGTGTGTTCAATCTGGACTAGGTCCCAGGGTTTTTCTGCATTTGCGGTTTCCTCGTTAACAAAATTCTGGTGTCTGTGTTATTTCTTTTCCGCATTATATTTTGTTATATAATTGAAATATCACAGGTTGTGCGTTGTTCAATCAATTAGAATATCCGACCTTTTGGTTGTTGATTTAAATTGATTGGCACTTGGATATTGGTCTTTGGTACCATCCAAGTTATCTCTCTAGTATTTGATAAATATTCGCAGATTTCTATTTTCTTGAGTATATATCAAATCGAGAGATTGAGATTTAAACTCTTTGATATACTTTTTTT
>NW_020620897.1:0-478 GCF_003573695.1 Papaver somniferum | reverse complement strand
CCCTGGATACTAACATGTTTAGTAACAATGATACAATGCTCTACGAGACAGGTTGTATCTCGAAAATGCATAAGATTCCTCTCAGAATTTTTTTATTATATAAACCATGCCTATTGTGTTCTTGAAAAATCTGGAATCTTAAATATATTTTGGATATCCTTTCAAAGTATATATATGTACATTTTCAGATCTAACACTGTCAATGTATCGCTACCTAGGATGCGATTTTGGAAACCTTGTAACCTTACAAGGAATGATTTTTCAGTTAATAATTCTATGAACAATGGATTGCTTCATACACCTCACAACTGTTTTAATGAAGCAAGTGATCTCTTGAAATATTACAGGATTTATGATTCTAATGGTATTTTTAACAAATACCATATTATGTTCAAATTTATCTTTGCATACTCTAATAAAAAATTCTTGAGTGAATTTCAAATGATGTTATCAAATTCTGGTAATAAAAGAGTAAACA
>NW_020620896.1:0-310 GCF_003573695.1 Papaver somniferum | reverse complement strand
TAAAGTTTTTTTTTTTTTTTTTTTTTTTTATCATGGACAACAAATATACTTAATTTTTGCACCAAGGAATTTTGTTGAACAACTAGAAGATATGGAGCAAACCTTGGTCATTTTTATGATAACCTATTCTACAAATATGGAAGGTGAAAACTACAGGGAGACCCATTCTCCCAGATTTTTCCACTGTCAAACCCACGGACAGAAAAGTTCAGGCGCGCACCCATTTTCCCGTCAAAAATTCGTAGCAGACCCATAATTTATGAAATTCTGCTTCTCAGTTTTTAAAAGGCCAAACTACCATTTTCTTCGA
>NW_020620895.1:0-590 GCF_003573695.1 Papaver somniferum | reverse complement strand
CATAAGCAAACATTTCTTATGAGGAACATTTCTCCAAAATTCTTACAAGTTTCTCTAGTTTCTGATGTTTTGCGTCAACCAAAAGTGGCTTTTTCCCAAATTCTGGACGAGATTATTTCGCTCCGGGAGGATTATCTCTCACACCTTAGCACGAAATGATATGCCATATTAACAAGTACTAGTAAAGACATATGCAAACATTTCTCATGAGGAACATTTATCGAAAATCCTTACAGGGTTCTCTAGTTTCTGATGTTTTGCGGTAACAGAAAGTGACTTTTTCCCCAATTCTGGAAGAGATTATTTCGCTTCGGCCGGATTATCTCCCATACCTTAGCACGAAATGCTATGCCCTATTAACAAGTACTAGTAAAGACATGGGAGTACGTTTTTCATGCGGAACATTTCACCAAAATCCTTACAGGTTTCTCTAGTTTCTGATGTTTTACGGCAACAGAAAGTGACTTTTTCGGAAATTCTGGACGAGATTATTTCGCTCCGGGCGGATTATCTCACATACCTTAGCACGAAATGCTATTACCTCTAAAAAAGTCCTAGTAAAGACACACAGAAGAACATTTCCCATGAGG
>NW_020620894.1:0-315 GCF_003573695.1 Papaver somniferum | reverse complement strand
GTCTTCAGTTCATCCGAACGAGAAACACAGGTCTAACTCTAGTAATCTTTGAACCTGTGATGTTCAATTATGATATATTTTTTCTTCAGTTCATCCGGAAGAAAAACTCAAGTCTAACTCAAGTAATCTTTGAAGCTGTGATGTTCAAATTTGATATATTTTGTCTTCAGTTCATCCGAACGAGAAACTGAGGTCTAACTCTGGTAATCTTTGAACCTGTGATGTTCAATTCTGATATATTTCGTCTTCAGTTCATCCAAATGAGAAACTCAGGTCTAACTTTAGTAATCTTTGAACCCGTGATGTTCAATTCTG
>NW_020620893.1:0-1070 GCF_003573695.1 Papaver somniferum | reverse complement strand
CCGGCTGGCCATACCCTAGTCGTGGCCGGCCCCACACGCCCTTGTCTCATTATTTTAATATTATTTGTTTCCTTATCTTATGGAAACTCCTTCACTTCAAGGAAATTCCCCAGTTTGAGCAAACTCCTTGGATTCCTGAAATTTCACTAAGTTCATGAAAAATAATATAAAATTAGGGAACCCATGGAATGGGCCATAGCCGGTCGGCCATGCCCTAGACAGTCCCACATGTCCCTTTATTTTTTTATTATTATTTTATGTTTCCTCATCCCATGGAAACTCCTTGGTTTCAACAAATTTCTTGATTTTATGATATTTCCCTAAAATCATCAAAATATTATAAATTAGGAAAAAAGTGCCTTGAGACCGGCTCCTTGGCCTTCCGGCCATGCCTTGGCCAAACCGATCCCACACTTCATGATTCCTTCATTATTTTATAATTTTATTCCTTCATCTCATGAAGTTTCTCGGTTTTAACAAAAATTCATGATTTCTTCATATTTTCTCAAAATGTTGCTCAACCGCACACCGGAAAATATCAAAACTCTCAGGACTGAGACACGAACGTTATGGTGATGCGGGCATGTCTCCTTGACCGACCAAGGCCGTCCCTGAGGCTTGCAAATAGCCGGTCCCACATGTTTTAATGATTTTGACCTAATTTGCTCAATTGCTCATGCTGGGTCCAAACTCTTATCAAACAGCTTAGAGCTTGCTCACACGACCATCGACTGTTCCCATGACCACCAAGGGCCGGTCTCATGCCTCCTTGGTCGGTCCCTCATCTCTTCAGGTTTTACTACCTAACGCTCACACGAGCACTATTTTAATAAATGATTAAACCAGCATTTAATCATCCTTTCACCAACTTTTCTTCATGAGACTTCGGTATTTTGCTCACTTGAGCATATGGGCGTGGCATGGTCGATTCCTCATCCCATGTAGCCGGTCCCTCCTTCATTTTCATTTCACAAATAATTTTCAATATAATCAGCAATTTATCATCAATTCAGCAATTGATTAAAATTAGGGTTTCGAATCCAGAGCTATGCAAAAACATAATTCTGTGC
>NW_020620892.1:0-284 GCF_003573695.1 Papaver somniferum | reverse complement strand
TATGGGATTGTTGCTACATGCTCCAATTTAGGTGAATTAGTAAAGTGGAGAAGTATTCATCACTTATCAGTGGCATTATCCTTTGCAGGATGTCAGCGCATAAATTTGGTTTTACAATTTTAGCCCATCAACAAACAGGCGGGTGACAAATTTCTAGAAGCTGATCGCAATACGGCTTATTTTCATTCTGTAGCTAATTTTAATAAACGAAGATCTCACATTGGTGCTATTCAAGATCCTTTGGGTATATGGTATGATAACAAAAATGATATTGAAGATATTTT
>NW_020620891.1:0-477 GCF_003573695.1 Papaver somniferum | reverse complement strand
GCAGTACTAAGTGAAACACGTGTACCTAACGCCTTCTGTAAACTCTGCCAAAACTGAGAAGTAAAACGAGGATCTCTGTCAGATACAATTGACACCGGTGTACCGTGCAACCTTATTATCTCGTGGATATACCTCTGACTTAACGTGGTTAACGTATCAGTCTTATTGATTGCTAAAAAGTGTGCCGACTTGGTAAGTCTATCAACAATAACCCATATAGTATCCTTACCATGTGCAGTTCTAGGTAATCCCATGATAAAATCCATAGTGATGTGTTCCCATTTCCATTCTGAGATGGGCAATGGTTGAAGTAACCCTCCTGGTTTCCGATGATCAATCTTCACTTGTTGGCAAGTGAGACATCTCGACACATACAAGG
Source organism: Papaver somniferum (assembly GCF_003573695.1). Classification (NCBI taxonomy): domain Eukaryota; kingdom Viridiplantae; phylum Streptophyta; class Magnoliopsida; order Ranunculales; family Papaveraceae; genus Papaver; species Papaver somniferum. The sequence goes on along the minus strand of NW_020620891.1, from coordinate 98 downwards.
CAACATCTTTCTTCATACCTTTCCACCAATATTGCCTTTTCATGTCATGGTACATCTTTGATCCTCCCGGATGAACACTAAATTTAGAATTGTGAGCC
>NW_020620890.1:0-2422 GCF_003573695.1 Papaver somniferum | reverse complement strand
ATTTGTTAAGTGCTCTAAAGAAACATCAGTATACAGAAGAGAAGAAGAGGGAATGCTTCTTGTGATTGCAGTCTATGTAGTTGATCTATTTTTGACTGGAAACTCCCTTAAGGTGATCAATGAGTTCAAGAGAGAACTGTCATCAAAGTTTGAGATGTCATACCTCGGAAAACTCACTTATTACCTTGGCATAGAATTCCATCAAGGAGTAGATGGGATTCAGATTAAACAAGAAGCTTATGCAAGGAGAATTCTGAAAGAAGCAGGACTTGAAACTTGTAATCCAACTAAGATACCAATGAATTTTGGACTTAAAGTTTCAAAGGCACAAGAAGAAGCTGAGATTGATCCAACGAGTTATAGAAGAAATGTTGGATGCCTTAGATACTTGTTACACACAAGACCAGACTTGGCTTTCTCTGTGGGAGTAGCAAGCCGTTATATGCAGAGTCCACGCAAGTCTCATGGTGATGTAATAAAGCAGATATTGAGATATCTAAGAGGAACAATCAGTTGTGGATTGAAGTATGGTCGAGGAGGATCAAAAGGAATTGTTGGGTATAGTGACAGCAGTCATAATATTGACCAAGATGATGGAAAAGGTACAACTGGTCATATATTTTATCTAGGTGAAGCACCTATTACATGGTGTTCACAGAAGCAAGACACTGTAGCCCTCTCATCCTGTGAAGCTGAGTTTATGGATGCAACAGAAGCAGCTAAACAATCAATATGGATTCAATAACTATTGGGTGAAATCAAAGGAAGAGAACCTGAAAAAGTTCTCATCAAGATTGATAATAAGTCTGCAATTTCACTCGCTAAAAATCCAGTGTTTCATGGGAAGACGAAACACATTCACAAAAGGTATCATTTCATACGAGAATGCATCGAGAAGGAGGTCATTAACGTTGAACACATACCAGGAACTGAGCAGAAAGCAGATATATTGACAAAGGCATTAGCTCGGATCAAGTTTGAAGAAATGAGACAACTGATTGGAGTACAAGATATGTCACGAGTAAGGTTGAATCTTAACGGGGAGAATGTTGGTTAAACTTCAACATAGAAGTCACTAACAAGTTGGTTAGGAAAAGATTAGGAAATTGATGTAATCCTAAGGGAATTAGAAGTCATCTAGTTCTAAGAATAGGATAGACATGTAATAAGGTAATAGGACTAGGAAAAGGAATTCATAGTTCTATATATATATGATCACCAAAGTTGTGGTTGATCATATGAGCAAGATTAGAGCTTGTGTTTAGTTTTGAGAGATTTTCTAAACATCAATAAAGAGAGTTGTCTTTATATAAGCTAAGTTTCATCTTGCAGTTGCCATTACTTTCTCTGTCTCGCTCGCTCAACGGGTTTAAGGTTTTTTTCTCAAAAGATTCTTGCTTGGAGCCATGCCTCGTTATGTAAATCGCTTGATTCGTGCAGTTTATGTTTCATTTTTTTCATGCTGGATTTAGGGTTTCGTTTATTCAAGACTGATGTTGATTGTTTTTCGTCATCTTTTCAGATGCCATTCTCACTATTCCGATTCCGATTCCGATTCTGTAAGTGACCTAACTTCGGTTTTCTCTGAATTTTTTTTTGTTCATTTTAGGTCTTAGCTCCTAAGAAATCAAGGTTTTTCTTTTTTTCTTGTAGATTTCTATTTGATGATTACGAGTTAAGTTTTCTTTTTTGGTACCGAAAACAATCATCATTCTGGTTATAAGTTCTAACTATGTTATCAGCCTTATGTCAAAATGAAAATAAAATTGATTTTATTTAACGATATTTCATCTGTTGCACTTGCTAGGCAAATGGCCCTACCTGTGATCAACAATTAGAAGCGGAACAAATCCAAAGTTTGGTTGATCAAAGGATCAAATAGCATCTTGGTGCTGCTTTCAACCAGCATCTTGACTCTTACCCACAGAGACCTTGTCTTCCAGTCATGCTTCCAACTGGTATGTCTACGTATGGATCGCAAGCGGAGCAGATCCAAAGTTTAATACTCCCTCTGTTCTTTTTTAATAGGCCGGTTTTGTTTTTAGCCAATAACCTCATGGTAGCTAACACCTTCTTTAGAAAGAAAAAATCCCTTATTGTTACCTTTATAGATGGTCAGAACTCTAGCCAGATCAACTTTTTTCTTGCTAGGAGACGTGATAGACTGGAGTGCAAGGATTGTGAGGTTATACCTGAAGGATGTGTTGTCTCACAACATCAGCTCCTGGTATCCGATTTTGTCTTTGGCGCCAATTTGACCTGTGTTACTACCCACATGGCATCTATTGCAAAAATTAAAAAAAAAAAAATCCGACTTTTCAAATGGATATTTTTATTAATGAGATATCAAATGGATAAAAACTAAGCAATCAATTGGACTTTTCAAATTCCCATCCAGTCATTCTCATGTAGCATCACAAAA
>NW_020620889.1:0-734 GCF_003573695.1 Papaver somniferum | reverse complement strand
CCCCTGCTAAAGTTAAGCTATGAAACTACTTTGACATCGGGTACTTGGCATTCGAGAAGACATAACAGTTGATATTTTTAATCTTAATAAACTTCTCTTTCATTATTCCTATTTTTAATCCTTTGTAAACTTTAAGAGTATTTCAAGAAGACCAAAAAACAATTATTGTAATCTTTATTTCATAAAAATCTCTGGTTTTTAATTTTTTTGGTTTAGGGTTTATTTCTTTTCTTTTTTGTGTCGACTCTTTCTATGATTAAGAGAGAATACTTATGTAGAATTAAAACCATGATTTGTTAATTTATGTCATATCCCTCTGACTATTACCTACTACTGCCTCGTTTTTAAGTATCTTTTGATGGTGTTTTGTTAGTACCTTCATTTATTGTTTCTCTATTTTTCCTTGGTTGTGTGATTGGTGTTCGTCTTTCTTTCTGTAATCTGGTCTTAGTATTAGTCTTATAGGTAGATTTTGCATGGGAAACAAGTAGCACCAGTTAAATGCACCAGTTAAATCTCTGTGCCACTCGCCTTGACCTTGTAGAAACCTCAATTGTTATTGCACTGTCTATAGTTCCCAGTTCACAAATGGTAGGAAAATATTGAAAACTTGGGTGTCCTTCCTCATTTATGTGTGTAACGCAGTTCCGAGCTTGTATTCTGGCTATAAGCATCTGAATTCGAAGAATTGTTTTCAGTTAACTTAGATCAACTCATTTACTTTGGTTAGCTCT
>NW_020620888.1:0-721 GCF_003573695.1 Papaver somniferum | reverse complement strand
CCCCTGCTAAAGTTAAGCTATGAAACTACTTTGACATCGGGTACTTGGCATTCGAGAAGACATAACAGTTGATATTTTTAATCTTAATAAACTTCTCTTTCATTATTCCTATTTTTAATCCTTTGTAAACTTTAAGAGTATTTCAAGAAGACCAAAAAACAATTATTGTAATCTTTATTTCATAAAAATCTCTGGTTTTTAATTTTTTTGGTTTAGGGTTTATTTGTTTTCTTTTTTGTGTCGACTCTTTCTATGATTAAGAGAGAATACTTATGTAGAATTAAAACCATGATTTGTTAATTTATGTCAGATCCCTCTGACTATTACCTACTACTGCCTCGTTTTTAAGTATCTTTTGATGGTGTTTTGTTAGTACCTTCATTTATTGTTTCTCTATCTTTCCTTGGTTGTGTGATTGGTGTTCGTCTTTCTTTCTGTAATCTGGTCTTAGTATTAGTCTTATAGGTAGATTTTGCATGGGAAACAAGTAGAACCAGTTAAATCTCTGTGCCACTCGCCTTGGCCTTGTAGAAACCTCAATTGTTATTGCACTGTCTATAGTTCCCAGTTCACAAATGGTAGGAAAATATTGAAAACTTGGGTGTCCTTCCTCATTTATGTGTGTAACGCAGTTCCGAGCTTGTATTCTGGCTATAAGCATCTGAATTCGAAGAATTGTTTTCAGTTAACTTAGATCAACTCATTTACTTTGGTTAGCTCT
>NW_020620887.1:0-975 GCF_003573695.1 Papaver somniferum | reverse complement strand
TTTTACGACGATCTCATGATCAACATTTTATTAATTATGCTCGGTTCAATTACCAGTATTTTAAATTAATATTTTATTTGGTCATGCTACCAGTAATTCATCAAACGAGCAAGATTTGCTCAGAGGAGAAATATTTGCTCAAATAAAGGAATATTGGTTCAACTATCAATATTTAACGATTCATCAAATGAGCAATATTTGTTCACGTTAATTATCAACGTTCATTCATGCATTATACCTATGTCTCAACAGGCATATTCAATTTGAGTCTCAGAACATTTTTAGAATCATGTTCGACTTAACAATACAATGACTCATCGTCCCATGAAGTCACGAAGTCAGCAACTGACTAATTAAATAACGTATGCCTTGCAGACTCCACAATCAGGAGAAATCAATCGTGTCACATGAGGGATATTAACTAGGGTTTTGGTCTGGCGGTCCACGGCACGTGTGTTCATACACACGATGAAAATGTGATGCAATTATTTGAAGGAGTTAACAAAGTAGTGGATGAAAAATCGACCAAGTCTTCGCACGTTGAGCAATTGGTTTTAACACGATTTTTCTTTTCTCCACTCATTGATTCCATCAACTGCCACACTTCATGGGATCATGGTTTTTACAATTCTAGCAATATAAATAAGTCGTTGAATCATTATTGAACACAAGACAATCTTACGTCAAACAGACAACACGAGATTAACAACTCAACATCTGAGCAATTACTCTCAACAAAACAAATTAAATCAATCAGAGCTTATCTTATTTCTACACGAAACACCTACAATTTTTGATCACCATTGATCTCACATATTTCTCATCTTCCCTCCTACAGATCGACCCATCCTCTCTTGTGACCGAATTTATTCTGGAACGGCCATTGTCTTGGTTCAGGCCGGAGTACTACAGATTGATCTCTCGAATTCAAAGCACTCCCTTCTTGCAGTGCATCTGTGTGAGGTTGAACATTTT
>NW_020620886.1:0-896 GCF_003573695.1 Papaver somniferum | reverse complement strand
TTAAATGTTTTAAACAGTTTCAAGCGTTCCAGGTGACATCTATTAATTCTTTAACTTTAGAGGACTATGAGTTATTGACAACAAGCCTACTATGAAACTAAGCATTCACCTATACTTCTGTGTATTCGTTTGAACCATCCTCTTAGATGTAGCAAATTTTGTATATTATTAAATGCTATAAACAGTTTCTAGCGTTCCAGGTGACATCTATTAATTCTTTAACTTTAGAGGACTATGAGTTTTTGATAACAAGCCTACTATGAAATTAAGCATCCACCTATACTTCTGTCTATTCTTTTGAACCATCCTTGTAAATGTAGCAGTTTTTTTATATTACTAAATGTTTTAAACAGTTTCTAGCGTTCCAGGTGACATCTATCAATTCTTTAACTTTAGAGGACTATGAGTTATTGATAACAAGCCTACTATGAAACTAAGCATTCACCTATACTTCTGTGTATTCTTTTGAACCATCCTCTTAAATGTAGCAGTTTTTGTATATTATTAAATGCTATAAACAGTTTCTAGCGTTCCATGTGACATCTATTAATTCTTTAACTTTAAAGGACTATGAGTTATTGATAACAAGCCTACTACAAAACTAAGTATCCACCTATACTTCTGTGTATTCTTTTGAACCATCCTCTTAAATGTACCAGTTTTTGTATATTATTAGATGTTTTGAATAGTTTTTAGCGTTCCAGGTGACATCTATTAATTCTTTAACTTTAGAGGACTATGAGTTATTGATAACAAGCATACTATGAAACTTAGCATTCTCCTATAATTATGTGTATTCTTTTGAACCATCCTCTTAAATGTACCAGTTTTTGTATATTATTAGATGTTTTAAACAGTTTCTAGCATTCCAGGTGACATCTATTAATTCTTTAACT
>NW_020620885.1:0-618 GCF_003573695.1 Papaver somniferum | reverse complement strand
CATAGGGCTAAGACAAGGAGATCCTCTATCCCCTTACTTATTTCTATTCTGCATGGAATCCCTGTCAAGGACTCTTCTACCTGCTGAGGAGCTGGGCATTATCATTGGTATCAAGATCTGCAAAGCTGCACCCTCTATCAGCCACCTTCTTTTTGCTGATGATTGTATGATATTCTGTAAATCCAATCTGAATGAAGATCAAAATATCATGAAGCATCTTCAAATATTTGGCAGCACCTCTAGGCAGTTAATCAACTTCAAACAAATCTGGAGTTTTCTTCAGCAAAAATACTAACCCAAACCTCATTCCTCAAATCAACAGTTCCATGGGAGTTCAAGTACTTCAATTGGATGATAAGTAAAATAAATTCTTTCAATCCTGGAGTGGAAAAACTGAAGCTGAGACTTACTAGCTGGAAAAATACTCCCTTAAATCCTGCTGGAAGAGAAGTTCTCATCAAGTCTGTAACCTCCTCTGCATGCATCTATCAAATGAACTGTTTCAAGGTGCCTAAGAAAACCTGCAAAGACATCAACAATCTACAAAGAGATTTTTTCTAGGGAAAAAACATAGAAAATCCTTCTGGTTATTACCCTAAAGCTTGGACTGCAGTGTGC
>NW_020620884.1:0-618 GCF_003573695.1 Papaver somniferum | reverse complement strand
CATAGGGCTAAGACAAGGAGATCCTCTATCCCCTTACTTATTTCTATTCTGCATGGAATCCCTGTCAAGGACTCTTCTACCTGCTGAGGAGCTGGGCATTATCATTGGTATCAAGATCTGCAAAGCTGCACCCTCTATCAGCCACCTTCTTTTTGCTAATGATTGTATGATATTCTGTAAATCCAATCTGAATGAAGATCAAAATATCATGAAGCATCTTCAAATCTTTGGCAGCACCTCTGGGCAGTTAATCAACTTCAAACAAATCTGGAGTTTTCTTCAGCAAAAATACTAACCCAGACCTCATTCCTCAAATCAACAGTTCCATGGGAGTTCAAGTACTTCAATTGGATGATAAGTAAAATAAATTCTTTCAAGCCTGGAGTGGAAAAACTGAAGCTGAGACTTACTAGCTGGAAAAATACTCCCTTAAATCCTGCTGGAAGAGAAGTTCTCATGAAGTCTGTAACCTCCTCTGCATGCATCTATCAAATGAACTGTTTCAAGGTGCCTAAGAAAACCTGCAAAGACATCAACAATCTACAAAGAGATTTTTTCTAGGGAAAAAACATAGAAAATCCTTCTGGTTATTACCCTAAAGCTTGGACTGCAGTGTGC
>NW_020620883.1:0-904 GCF_003573695.1 Papaver somniferum | reverse complement strand
TGCTATTCGCACCCCTACTCTGGTTAGGGGGCTCTCCTTCTTCTTCATTCAACCTACATTTTTGGCGGGAAAAATGGCAGCAACGAAGCAAGATTTGTGTTGGATTTATCGACGAGTTTTAACGAGATTCAATGGCTTATTTTTGGTGGGCTGGACTTCCTATAGTATAACAGATTTGGTGCGATTGATTAGGACCCAACCAGTGGGCTAGATAACCCGGGAGAATGTAACAGAGAGGTGAAGTATCGATGAGATTTGTTGGAGATGATTTGGTCCATATATCCGGTAACTCCTTCTTGGATTTGGAGTGCAATGGGCCTGTTTCGAGGGGACAGGGAAGGTAACTTGGTTAGATTCGATAAAATAGTGATAGATCCTCGGTTTGGTTAAAAGAAATGGAGAGTATCACGGGATTTTGTTTGATTATATTTGGCAGTTATGGTAGATTTGAGGCAAGATAACATTGCCTGAGATTCATATCAATCTAATAGAGGGACTGGAATGACCTGTACAGCTCAGGAACGCGTAGAGAAGAGTTTGGAAAGTGGAGAAGTCTGAGACTTTCTGCCGAAGCAAGGAAGGAATTAAATCGAGGTTTAGGGCTTCTGTTGGCTATATAAGTGCTGCTGGAAGTCGAGAAAGGGTTACGTACTTTTTGGGGAAGTTTGGAAACATAACAGAGCTAAGAAAAATTCACAGAGAAGAATAGCCGAGTTGCAGTCGAGAGGAAGAAGAAGAACAAAGAACCGTCACCTTTTCTTTCAAACTGTAACAATTACCCAACAATTATTACTGTTAGTATTTCTCTGTAACACTGCTTTCTATGACAGTGCATTTTGTAACAATTACAACTGTTACAAACACGCTGCTTCATACCTTCTCTTCTATTTAATCAACTTTTGAG
>NW_020620882.1:0-467 GCF_003573695.1 Papaver somniferum | reverse complement strand
CAGACTTTCTCCATGCGCCTTCTTCAGGGTAAATGCGTTCTGAATCCCTGCCTTCGCGTGACTACTGGTTATGTAATTCCCTAGAAGTAACCTTTCCAACTGCACGGATGAAGTTACAGAGCCTTCACTCAGATTATCGAACCATAATGAAGCTTCCCCAGTCATACTGGATGGAAAGTACTTGCATAACACCGCATCATGTTGGGCCCATGCCATTAGCGTTAGGTTATAGGCCTTCATATGTTGTACTACATTCCTAGCCCCATCGAAGATGCTGGAGAATGTGGGTAGGGCACACTTTGCAGGAATGGGGGCTTGCAGTATCTCACGCGAAAATGGAGACATTTCTGCCTCCTCTAATGCTTCTGCTAGCTTCATTTTTCCTCCTCCTCGCCTATTATTGTTTTTCATTGCCGTTTTAAGTTCTTCGAGATGTTGCAGTATTGTTTGATTCGCGTTTGTTTGCT
>NW_020620881.1:0-494 GCF_003573695.1 Papaver somniferum | reverse complement strand
GATGATTGTGTGAGTGAGGCACTAGCAAAATGTTCATTTTCACGTTGCGATAAATGATGCATGTATGAATAGTCATTAGGGTTCATGTATTGCGGCTCGGGACTTTGAAAATGTCCATAATAATTCCTATGACTATTGACATCATGGTCCGTGGAAGGTTCATAACGTGGCATATGCCCATAAGCAAGTTCTCTAAGGGATTTGTTGTATTCCCCAACTGTAGAAAAAGATCTATACATGATTGAGCTCAAAAGCTAAGTAACTATGTTACAAAGCCCAAAATTTGGTTTTTAAAGGGTTTGGATTTTTGGGAAAAATTTGGTTTTGGTGGGAGACATTTTTTTGGCAAGTTTGGTTTTAATGGGATATTTTAGAAAAAATTTGGTTGTTAAAATGGGAGCAAGTAAAATTTGGTTTTTTGAAGGGGAGAAAAGTTTTGGTTTTTGAAATTAGGAGCAAAATTTTGGTTTTTTTTTTTTTTTTTTTTTTTTTTT
>NW_020620880.1:0-679 GCF_003573695.1 Papaver somniferum | reverse complement strand
GAGAATATTCCAAGGGAATCTTACCTGTAAAAGGTTAGAAATTCATCGTTCTTACCAAGTTTCGGACTTATAGGAGTCCGATCCTGGCCAGGTTTCGACCTCGAAGCCAGTTTCTTTCTCGAAATTGACATAATTGTGTGTGTTTAAGGTTTTTGGAGAATATTCCAAGGGAATCGTACTTGTAAAAGGTTAGATATTCATTGTTCTTACCAAGTTTCAGGCTTATAAGAGTCCGCTTCTGGCCATGTTTCGACCTCAAAGCCAGTTTCTTTCCCGAACTTGACGAAACTGTGTGTGTTTAAGATTTTTGGAGAATATTCCTAGGGAATCTTACCTGTAAAAGGTTTGATATTCATCGTTCTTACCAAGTTTCGGACTTATAGGAGTCCTCTCCTGACCAGGTTTCGACCTCGGAGCCAGTTTATTTCCCGAACTTGACGAAACAGTGTGTTTTTAAGGTTTTGGGAGAATATTCCAAGGGAATCTTACCTGTAAAAGGTTAGATATTCATTGTTCTTACCAAGTTTTAGACTTATAGGAGTCTGCTTCTGTCCATGTTTCGACCTCAAAGCCAGTTTCTTTCCCGAAGTTGACGAAACTGTGTGTGTTTAAGATTTTTGGAGAATATTCCAAGGGAATCTTACCTGTAAAAGGTTTGATATTCATCGTTCTTACCAAG
>NW_020620879.1:0-652 GCF_003573695.1 Papaver somniferum | reverse complement strand
GCGGATTATCTCCAAGTTCCTGCGTAAGTCCCATCAGAGTTTTTACTTCTTCCAGATGCTCAAACGGTGGTGCGTCCTCTGCTTCGTCTTCTGACTCGGAATCCTTGTCGATGACAGGATGTGTTGAAGGCATCGTTATCCTTCCAGCATGAATCCAAGTTCTTCCAAGGACCATGTGGTATCCAGGGTCTTCCTGGATTATGAAAAACTTGGCCTCAGTGCAGATCAATATTTCCGTAACTTTGAGAGTGATGAAGTCGTATGCGTCTCTGGAGATTCCTTCGTGGTCCCTGATTGCTACGGGAGCGTGGGTGGCTTCCGGTCGAGTAATACCAGCAGCTCTGAGAGTTTTCAAAGGGATGATGTTGACAGCGGTACCAACATCGACGAACGCCCTCTTGAACTCATTTCCTTTAATGTGCACTATGGTGAGCAGTCCCCAGTCATACATTTCTTTGTCGGTGGCTGAAGGTTCGGTGGTGGTCTCTTGGATCAACGGACGTTTTCCGGACACGATGTGGTTCAGTGCATCAAACATGTCTTTCCTTTGAGCTTTCGAAAGATACAACAACTCGCAGACATGTTCGATCAGAGATTGGACCGCTTCCTTGACAGGAGGTTCAGAGATGGTAAAAGTTCTGACTGGGAGGGG
>NW_020620878.1:0-351 GCF_003573695.1 Papaver somniferum | reverse complement strand
TTGTCCAGTTCTGATCTGAATTAAAGGTCTGAAAAGCAAAAACCAATTTTTGCCCAAAAGCGTAGGTAGCGGTTCACGCTTTGTTTCCGTTAAAATGAACCGAAATATTTTGTGGATTTTTATATGTTATATTGTTCTATGATCTGTAAGTGTTCTAATGATCCATCATTTGTCCAGTTCTGATCTGAATTAAAGGTCTAAAAAACAGAAACCAATTTTTGCCGAAAAGCGTAGGTAGCGGTTCACGCTTTGTTTCCGTTAAAATGAACCGAGATATTTTGTGGATTTTTATATGTGATAATGTTCTATGATCTGTAAGATTTCTAATGAGACATCATTCGTCCAGTTCTG
>NW_020620877.1:0-1246 GCF_003573695.1 Papaver somniferum | reverse complement strand
CATGTATATGTTCTAGTTTCATCTGCTAGGGATTTGAGGAAGCCCTAACTTACTGTTATGCATTACACTATGATTATGTTGTTCTTGATTGATAAACCAGTTTAGGAAAGAATCAAAGTTAGTAAATCATCATTCTACTTTCACATTGTATGTTATGAATACATGGTATGTTATGAATACATTGTAGTTAGACTTATAGCATGTTGATAAAACTACAACTCATGTTCAATCAGACCACTCTTAATCCTTTGACTAGTTGTGTCTTAACCAAGACAATTAGTGCTTTGGAGTCATACTGTAGTTGATTTGATCTTTCTATAGGAGAAACTCCTTAGATGTAGAGAACCAAGAATGGAATCTTAATCCTTGCATCTTATAAGGCAAGAATAGCATAATCTAGTGAATACATGGTGTAAGTTAGAGGTGGACTTAATAACCCTAGTAACTCAATCCTTTCTATCAACTTTTGTCACTAGCTCCTTTGAACTCAGATAACATTAGAAATTCTCCAAAGAAAACTTTAGCAAACCCTCCAAGTCCCTGTGGACAAACCCTTATTTACTTTTTCTTGCTTCAACTTCCCTGTGCACTTGCAGGCTAGTTTAGGTAGTTCTTTTCCTGACACACCAAGTTTTTGGCGCCGCTGCCGGGGACTCGGTAGCGGTTTGCTTGTTTTCTGTTTTCTTTCTTGTTAATCTTACTTGTCCTGACCTGCAACTTGTTCCTGTTTTCTGTTTGCTCCTGCTCTTGCATTGATCTTGTTTTTGCTTCACTAAGTGCATTGCCTTGCACTACCTTGCACTGACTGTTATCGCAGCTGCTGTTGCTGTGAAGCAGCTGTTGTTGCTGCTGTGCTGCTGCAAGTGCTGCTGCTGTGCTGCTGCAAGTGCAGCTGCTGTTGTTGTTGCTGTGCTGCAAGTGCTGCTGCTGTGCTGCTGCAAGTGCTGCTGCTGTGCTGCTGTGAAGCTGCAGTTGCTGCTGCTGCTGTGAAGCTGCAGTTGCTGTTGGAGCAGTTCTGCTAAAGTTGCTAAGGAAGATCCAAGCCCAACTGGGCTAGTGCAACAAAAAGGGATAAAAAGCCCAAATTTGGGCTCCCTCCAAAAATCAAGTAAGCCTAACCCATGAGCTAACCCAACTGGGCCTCATTAAATTTATTTGGGCTTGTATTTAAGTATTTATATTTGGGCCTGTAATAATTTTTATTTTTCTTTTTCTTTATTTTCTATTTGGGCTTGTAATTATTTTT
>NW_020620876.1:0-1204 GCF_003573695.1 Papaver somniferum | reverse complement strand
CATGTATATGTTCTAGTTTCATCTGCTAGGGATTTGAGGAAGCCCTAACTTACTGTTATGCATTACACTATGATTATGTTGTTCTTGATTGATAAACCAGTTTAGGAAAGAATCAAAGTTAGTAAATCATCATTCTACTTTCACATTGTATGTTATGAATACATGGTATGTTATGAATACATTGTAGTTAGACTTATAGCATGTTGATAAAACTACAACTCATGTTCAATCAGACCACTCTTAATCCTTTGACTAGTTGTGTCTTAACCAAGACAATTAGTGCTTTGGAGTCATACTGTAGTTGATTTGATCTTTCTATAGGAGAAACTCCTTAGATGTAGAGAACCAAGAATGGAATCTTAATCCTTGCATCTTATAAGGCAAGAATAGCATAATCTAGTGAATACATGGTGTAAGTTAGAGGTGGACTTAATAACCCTAGTAACTCAATCCTTTCTATCAACTTTTGTCACTAGCTCCTTTGAACTCAGATAACATTAGAAATTCTCCAAAGAAAACTTTAGCAAACCCTCCAAGTCCCTGTGGACAAACCCTTATTTACTTTTTCTTGCTTCAACTTCCCTGTGCACTTGCAGGCTAGTTTAGGTAGTTCTTTTCCTGACACACCAAGTTTTTGGCGCCGCTGCCGGGGACTCGGTAGCGGTTTGCTTGTTTTCTGTTTTCTTTCTTGTTAATCTTACTTGTCCTGACCTGCAACTTGTTCCTGTTTTCTGTTTGCTCCTGCTCTTGCATTGATCTTGTTTTTGCTTCACTAAGTGCATTGCCTTGCACTACCTTGCACTGACTGTTATCGCAGCTGCTGTTGCTGTGAAGCAGCTGTTGTTGCTGCTGTGCTGCTGCTGTGCTGCTGCTGTTGTTGTTGCTGTGCTGCAAGTGCTGCTGCTGTGCTGCTGCAAGTGCTGCTGCTGTGCTGCTGTGAAGCTGCAGTTGCTGCTGCTGCTGTGAAGCTGCAGTTGCTGTTGGAGCAGTTCTGCTAAAGTTGCTAAGGAAGATCCAAGCCCAACTGGGCTAGTGCAACAAAAAGGGATAAAAAGCCCAAATTTGGGCTCCCTCCAAAAATCAAGTAAGCCTAACCCATGAGCTAACCCAACTGGGCCTCATTAAATTTATTTGGGCTTGTATTTAAGTATTTATATTTGGGCCTGTAATAATTTTTATTTTTATTTTTCTTTATTTTCTATTT
>NW_020620875.1:0-627 GCF_003573695.1 Papaver somniferum | reverse complement strand
GTACATAGAAATGCAATTTTTACTAGAGCTATTGCCTTAGAACAATTGTAATTACAATACATTTTTCAAAAATTTTATGTTAAAGATGAGTTTATCTAGTTTAAAATTTAATCTCAGAAATCAATTTCCGACTTCTAACGAAGTGTGTAGACTTTTTTGAGTTAACGTATATAAAATTCAAAATTTTTATGAACTCTTTCTTTTTGTATTAGCTTTGTCTTTCTATTTGATTCAAGATGGATGAAAGTTATTAGGATTTGGATTAGTTTTGCATGGTATTTCATCCTTCTTCTATTGTGAAATTTGCCTTCCTTCATATTTTCTTGAATCAAAGTACATAGAAATGCAATTTTTACTAGATTTAATGCCTTAGAATATATTATTTGTGATTACAATACATTTTACAAACTTTTTCTGTTAAAGATGATTTTATCTAGTTTACAATTTAGTCTCAGAAATAGATTTCCGACTTATAACGATCTGTGTAGACTTTTTTGAGTTAACGTATATAAAATTCAACATTTTTATGAACTCTTTATTTTTGTGTTGGCTTTGTCTTTCTATTTGATTCAAATAGATGAAATTTGTTAGAATTTGGATTAGTTCTGGCTGGTCTTTCATCCTTCT
>NW_020620874.1:0-693 GCF_003573695.1 Papaver somniferum | reverse complement strand
TTCTTCTATTGTGAAATTTGAATTCCTTCATATTTTCATGAATCAACGTACATAGAAATGCAATTTTTACTAGACGTATTTCCTTAGAACATATTAATTGTAATTACAATACATTTTTCAAACTTTTTCTGTTAAAGATGAGTTTATCTAGTTTACAATTTAGTCTCAGGAATCAATTTCCGACTTATAACGAAATGTGTAGACTTTTTTGAGTTAACATATATAAAATTCAACATTTTTATGAACTCTTTCTTTTTGTGTTGGCTTTGTCTTCCTATTTGATTCAAGATAGATGAAATTTGTTAGGATTTGGATTAGTTCTACATGGTCTTTCATCCTTCTTCTATTGTGAAATTTGACTTCCTTCATATTTTCTTGAATCAACGTACATAGAAATGCAATTTTTAGTAGACGTAATGCCTTAGAACATATTATTTGTGATTACAATACATTTTTCAAACTTTTTCAGTTAAAGATGACTTTATCTAGTTTACAATTAGTCTCAGAAATCAATTTCCGACTTATAACGAAATGTGTAGATTTTTTTGAGTTAACGTATATAAAGTTCAACATATTTATGAACCTTTATTTTTGTATTGGCTTTGTCTTTCTATCTGATTCAAGATAGATGAAATTTGTTAGGATTTGGATTAGTTCTGCTTGGTCTTTCAACCTTCTTCTATTGTGAAATTT
>NW_020620873.1:0-331 GCF_003573695.1 Papaver somniferum | reverse complement strand
GTTTTTCATTCTTCTTCTATTGTGAAATTTGACTTCCTTCATATTTTCTTGAATCAACATACATAGAAATGCAATTTTTACTAGACGTAATGCTTTAGAACATATTATTTGTGATTACAATACATTTTTCAAACTTTTTCTGTTAAAGATGATTTTATCTAGGTTACGATTTAGTCTCAGAAATCAATTTTTGACTTATAACGAAGTGTGTAGACTTTTTGAGTTAACGTATATAAATTCAAAATTTTTATGAACTCTTTGTTTTTGTGTTGGCTTTGTCTTTCAATTTGATTCAAATAGATGAAATTTGTTATGATTTGGATTAGTTCTG
>NW_020620872.1:0-1113 GCF_003573695.1 Papaver somniferum | reverse complement strand
CACAGCTTGGCAGAGAAGGCACCAGCAGCAGCAGCACAGCCAAGGTGGTACCTGCAATGATCACAGAGTGCAAAGATAGTCAGGCCAACCCTGCAATGATCACAGTGCAATCATTGCAGTGCAATGATTGCAGGCAAGTATGCAATGATCTGCTGTTAATGGATGTTTTCTCTCATTACACATGGGTAAGTATGCAATGATATGCAATTAATTATTAAGTTTGATTGTTTCTGATATTTGGGTTTCTCCACAACTATCAAGGAATGGTTTTCGTTATTACCTGTTGTTAATGGATGTTTTCTCTCATTACACATGGGTATTTCCAATGGTTCATCGTTCTGATGCTTACAATATCTTTGTTCACTTTCACAAACAAGTAGAAAATTTGACTGGTTTCAAAATCAAGGTTTTTCAATCTGACAATGCTCTTGAGTACAAAAGAATTACCTCCTATTTAAATAGTTCAGGCATTCAACATAGATTTTCCTTCCCTCACACCTCGGCTCAGAATGGCCTTGCAGAGCGTCGTATAAGGCATGTCACAGAAAGTGGTCTAGCACTTCTATTTCATGCTCACTTTCCTAAAGACTTTTGGTCAGAGGCTTTTACAACTGCTTGTTATCTTATCAATAGGGTACCTAAACCTAAATCAGATTCAAAAACACCTCTAGAATTGCTGTACAAAAAGAAACCAGATTATACCTTTTTAAGGGTGTTTGGTTGCTTGGCTTATCCCTGTCTAAGGCCATACAATGCAAACAAATTAGAACCCATGTCACTTCCTTGTGTATTTTTAGGATACAGTTCAGCGCATAAAGGCTATATTTGCCTTCATCTACCAACCAATAGGCAGTATATTTCACGTCACGTGAGATTTGAAGAAACCACATTCCCATTCTCTCCTCAACAGCAGCAAGCTCTTGCCGTTTATCAGCTGATTCCTGCATCATGCACAGACATTCTTAGCTCTGCAGTTTTCAGCCCATCATCTCCTGATCAGCTACAGCTACAGCAGCCGCTGACACCAGCATTAGAGCTGCAGTCTCAGGCAATTGGTCCAAATTCTCCAGATATTTCTCCAGCAGCTTCAGAAGTGTCTGCAATGAATGACTT
>NW_020620871.1:0-829 GCF_003573695.1 Papaver somniferum | reverse complement strand
CAGAATAAGTTCAAAAGGAGCTCTGCTGATTCTTCCTTGTTTATTAAAAGAAGTAATCTTGGTACAACTATAGTTCTAGTGTATGTTGATGACCTTGTGATTACAGGAGACAATCAACAAGAAATTAGAAATCTTAAAGCAATGCTTCATTCCAGATTTAACATCAAGGATTTAGGGATACTGAAGTATTTCCTGGGATTAGAAGTTGCTTACTCAAAGAAGGGTATTTTTCTGAATCAAAGAAAATACATGTTGGACATGTTGAAGGCTACAGGAAAAATGGGAGTAAAGCCTTGTGATACTCCTACAGAAAATGGCAACAGACTCGATAATGATGGTGATGTGTTAAGTGATATTGGGTCATACCAAAGGTTAGTAGGCGAGTTAATTTATCTTACTGTTACCAGACCCGACATAGCACATGCAGTAAGCTTAGTCAGTCGTTATATGCATACACCTCGTGTTAAACATTTAAATGCAGTAACTAGGATTTTACAGTATTTAAAAGGATCACCAGGAAGAGGAGTTTTGATGACAAAGAATGAAGCTTCTTCAATTTCTAGCTATTGTATAACAGCATATTCGGATGTTGATTATGTTGGATGTCCAGTTGATCGTAAATCAACAACATGGTACTGCATATTCTTTGGTGGTAATCTAGTTACATGGAGAAGCAAGAAACAAAATTTTGTTTCTCGATCAAGTGCTGAAGCAGAATACAGAGCCATGGCTTCAACAACATGTGAGATTGTTTGGCTGCGAGCATTACTTAAAGATTTGGGTTTTCTGTCACCTCAGCCGGCTAAGATGTTCTGTGACAATCAAGCTG
>NW_020620870.1:0-432 GCF_003573695.1 Papaver somniferum | reverse complement strand
CTCGAACCTGGCCCGGACCAGAACATCGGGTCTGTATATGGTAATATTGCAACCTGAGTTAAATGATAGGTTGTAGTTTCATCCAATATGGTATATCTGACACCTCGAACCTGGCCCGGACCAGAACATCGGGTCTGTATATGGTAATTTTGCAACCTGAGTTTAGTGATAGGTTGCATTTTCATCCAATATGATATATTTGACACCTCGTGCCTGGCCCGGACTAGAACATCGGGTATGTATATGGTAATCTTGCAACCTGATTTAAGTGATATGTTTCAGTTTCATCCAATATGATATATTTGACACCTCGAACCTGTCCCGGACCAGAACATCGGGTCTGTATATGGTAATCTTGCAACCTGAGTTAAGTGATAGGTTGCAGTTTCATCCAATCTGATATTTTGACACCTCGAACCTGGCCCGGACCAG
>NW_020620869.1:0-414 GCF_003573695.1 Papaver somniferum | reverse complement strand
TTCTGGTCCGGGCGAGGTTCGAGGTGTCAAATATATCAGATTGGATGAAACTGCAACCTATCACTTAACTCAGGTTGCAACATTACCATATACAGACCCTATGTTTTGGTCCGAGCGAGGTTCAAGGTGTCAAATATATCATATTAGATGAAACTGCAACCTATCACTTAACTCAGGTTGCAAGATTACCATATACAGACTCGATGTTCTGGTCCGGACGAGGTTAGAGGTGTCGAATATATCAGACTGGATGAAACTGCAACCTATCACATAACTCAGTTTGCAACATTACCATATACAGACCCGATGTTTTGGTCCGAGCGAGGTTCGAGGTGTTAAATATATCAGATTGGATGAAACTACAACCTTACTAACTCAGGTTGCAAGATTACCATATACAGACCCGATGTTCTG
>NW_020620868.1:0-278 GCF_003573695.1 Papaver somniferum | reverse complement strand
ATTGGATGAAACTGCAACCTATCACTTAACTCAGGTAGCAAGATTACCATATAGAGACCCGATGTTCTGGTCCGGGCCAGGCACGAGGTGTCAAATATATCATATTGGATGAATTTGCAACCTATCACTTAACTTAAGTTGCAAGATTACCTTATACATACCCAATGTTCTGGTCCGGGCCAGGTTTGAGGTGTCAAATATATCAGATTGGATGAAACTTCAACCTATAACTTAACTCAGGTTGCAAGATTACCATATACATACCCGATGTTCTGGTC
>NW_020620867.1:0-328 GCF_003573695.1 Papaver somniferum | reverse complement strand
GGATTTCAGATTTAAGCCGAACCGTTCTTATGCACTTTCAGGGTTCAGTTTCAGGAATAGTTCGGCGCACATCTAATACAACCATACAAGCCGAACCTAAGCACATGCAAAATTTCTGAAATTCACAAATCATATTCGGTACAAAACTAACACCATCGAATAAGCCGATCATAAATATAAGGCTTTGTGTTATTAAGTTCGGCTCACAACGGATTTCAGATTTAAGCCGAACCGTTCTTATGCACTTTCAGGGTTCAGTTTCAGGAACAGTTCGGCGCACATCTAATACAACCATACAAGCCGAACCTAAGCACATGCAAAATTTCTG
>NW_020620866.1:0-481 GCF_003573695.1 Papaver somniferum | reverse complement strand
TAAGAAACCTTAAACAAACCCTATTTCTGTATATTGTATGCAAACCAGGCTCCGATATCGAAAACTGGCCGCGAGTTGACTACTCTAAGTCAGAATCTTGGTAAGAACGACGAATCCATCCATTTACAGGTATGATTCTTTCGGAATATTCTACGAAACCTTAAACAAACCCTATTTCTGCATATTGTATACCTACCAGGCTCCGAGATCAAAACTTGTCCCGGAGTTGACTACTCTAAGTCAGAAACTTGGTAAGAACGATGAATCCATCCATTTACAGGTAAGATTCCTTCGGAATATTCTTCGAAACCTTGAACAAACCCTATTTCTGCATATTGTATGCAAACCAGGCTCTGAGATCGAAACTTGGCCACGAGTTGACCACTCTAAGTCAGAAACTTGGTAAGAACGACGAATCCATCCATTTACAGGTAAGATTCCTTCGGGAATTCTACTAAACCTTAAACAAACCCTATTTCTG
>NW_020620865.1:0-621 GCF_003573695.1 Papaver somniferum | reverse complement strand
GTTTGACTTACATAATTGACCACAGTGAGAGTAGTGGTCATTCTTAAGCAAATGTGTCGATTCTAATTTCCTAAAGCATTTAGGTATAGTCTCACAACTTAATATTCGACACATTTGGAATATAAACGTTCCCACAGTTGGAAGAAAACTATTTGGTGGAAAGCAAAGTCAATCTGGGGATCATAGCCTGGGCAAACCACATCAAACAGAGGATGGGTTTCTAACGACTGAACTCCTTCATGGACATCATTAGGCTCGGGAAAACGAGTATGAAGGTAATCTTGTAAAATGGTCGAGGCACAGATATCAAGTCCTAAGTGTAGGGACTTTCTGAGAGTTAAAGGTAAGGCACTAGGGAAGTGATAATCACCCCCAAACTTAGAGTTTTCAGTGTCTCTAGATAGACCTCTAATTATTTCTTGAATTTCCGTATCTTCAGAGTCCTTAAAATATTCAAGATATTCTTCTAAGTTATTATCAGGTAGTGCATCTTTACTCATCTCTACGGGTCTATCTTCTTCTTCCAAGACTATTGTTTCTAAGTCGCTAGACTCTAAAACAGTATTTTCGAAATGAACCCGTTCCTCTAAATCACTATCGGCTTCGTAATCAAAAGGAAAA
>NW_020620864.1:0-411 GCF_003573695.1 Papaver somniferum | reverse complement strand
TGTTATGATTCCAAAAGAAAAAGCTTTCCATCTCCTCGCCCTCAAAAGGTATGCCCTAGGATCAATTTCAATTTCTCTTAATTTTTTTCTTCTGAAGCATGAAATTTATTAAGCTACTAAAGGATTATTACATGAAATTTATTTTCTTGATGTTTTCTCTTAATACTATTTCAAATATATGTATTTTCCTCGATAATCTGGTGTTGTTGGATTCGATTGTGTAGTTTAAGGCTCGTTGGCTCGCTTTGTTTAATTTTATTATTGGATATCGAAATTGGATATAAGGATTAATCGTTAATCACCTTTTTTTTTCTCTGATTCAAGATTAAGCTACTTTTCTGTGCACATGTAACATGTCTTTGTTGATAATTTGTATGGTTCTGGAATAGTTGATATGTGAAAAGCGGGGGT
>NW_020620863.1:0-411 GCF_003573695.1 Papaver somniferum | reverse complement strand
TGTTATGATTCCAAAAGAAAAAGCTTTCCATCTCCTCGCCCTCAAAAGGTATGCCCTAGGATCAATTTCAATTTCTCTTAATTTTTTTCTTCTGAAGCATGAAATTTATTAAGCTACTAAAGGATTATTACATGAAATTTATTTTCTTGATGTTTTCTCTTAATATTATTTCAAATATATGTATTTTCCTCGATAATCTGGTGTTGTTGGATTTGATTGTGTAGTTTAAGGCTCGTTGGCTCGCTTTGTTTAATTTTATTATTGGATATCGAAATTGGATATAAGGATTAATCGTTAATCACCTTTTTTTTTCTCTGATTCAAGATTAAGCTACTTTTCTGTGCACATGTAACATGTCTTTGTTGATAATTTGTATGGTTCTGGAATAGTTGATATGTGAAAAGCGGGGGT
>NW_020620862.1:0-2859 GCF_003573695.1 Papaver somniferum | reverse complement strand
TTTTTTTTTTAAATTTTATTATTGTTGGATAAAGAGTATTACATTAACTAGTTGGAAGCCTAACAAGCTAAGTTCCAACAACATACTACTACATTAATTGAACATGTTGATGTGTTAGTCTACCAGCGAGCCTCATGGGTAACCTAGCCAAGGGAGCCGAAGCGAATGGGGGGCTGAGATTGTGTCACAAGGGGGGAAACTAAATCTACCTTCCATGTTAATTTCTACACTATTACGCCATTGGGGGCTCGAACCTGAGACCTCCTGGAACGCATGAAACTTTGGGGAACGGGGATAACCAGCTGAGCAAATAATTTTTCTGCTTTTGATTTACGGACTTCATTAGAAGAAAAGTACCAAGCTGAAACTGCAGATGTAAGAAATATTTGATATTAGGTTCTTGCAATTTAAATTGTCAATCACAAATTTGTGGTTGATGAACTCCTAAAACTTCAGCGCCTTCTCAATGGAAGTTAACATCTTTAAAAATAAAATAAAAAAATTAACAAAACCTCACTTTCTCAAAAGGGAACAAAACCAAAAAAAGGACAAGCTCAACAGCAGTCAACGGAGCTTGCAGACCAAGAAGCCATAACGACATGCATATGCATGCTTTAAAAAGTTTGTTGCACCTGAGTGGCACTGGAAGTAGAAGTGATATAAAGTATCTGTATTGTTGTTAGGTGGTGGAAGATACCAAAACTAACATTTACTGGCATGAAGTCTTATTTTCGACAAATTTTGCGTTCAACTTCTTATGAGAAATCAATTAAAGACTTTCTCGAATTGAAATCACTCTCTACATGTTTGGTCCATTTCCAACCATATAACAGTGCTCTTCCTGCCATAAGTTAATGTATTATGCAAGATGGATTAATCTCCATTAACTCATATGTGCAGAAGCTCCTGAATCAAATAACAACTAAGTTTAAGTAGAAGGATTATCAAGAGATGGAGTATCAGCAACATGCATGCTTGAAAAGGCTTGTTGCATTTGGTTAGTATTGGCAGTAGAAGTGATAGAAGTATGGATACTGTTCTTAGGTGGTGGATGATACCTGAAGAAACATTGCTAATATGATTTCTTATTTTAAAAAAAAAATTGGCATTCAACTAATGGGAAATCAATTAAAGACTTTCTCGAATTGAGATCACCATAAGGACTAGAGCTGGCAAACGGGCGGGTCGGGACTGGCTTGTTACGGGTTACACGGGTTCGGGTTAACACGGGTCCAAGCTTGCGGGTTGATATTCTTCACGGGTCATCATTTCATCAACGCGCACCCGTAACGGGTAAAACCTGCGGGCTTACGGGTTACCCGGCTTGTTACCATTTCCCCTCATCAGCAGCAACTTGCTATGCTAGCGCATCAACAATATCTTATAATGGTTGTTGCTGCTGTCATACAAGGAGTGGGATCCCAATTCCTCGCAACCTGGCTCCAACAGGAATCTTAGATGGTGCTAGCCTGGTACTCCAGTATCGTCCAATTTTGGTTACCAAGTTCCCGGCATGATAGCTCCAGGAAGGTCGTAGTCTACTACAGATTAAGTTTATAACCTGGAACTATTATTATTTAATTTTTGATTTTTCAGAACTGTTTAAGTGTTCTGAAAAACTTCAGCTTGTACCGTCTCAAGAGGATGTTGTCTTTCTACCTAACATGAAAGAACTGCGGCACAAGCTTAATTCTGGCGGTGATGATATTTATCACTCCAAATATCAGCTGCACCATTATGAGGAGAACTTTGTTTCTCTACCAAACTTAATTACCAGAAGGAGTGGCATGCATATCTAATGTGTATTTTCATTGTTTTGGTTAGTACACATGTGTACTAACTTATCTTGTTAACTTCCGTCAGTTTACTAGATTTTAGTTTTGTAGTCAAGTTTTTAGAATATCTGGCACGCTTCATTAGAAGAACCTAGAATGCAGACCTTATATTATATTGATACACACGGGTTTACGGGTTGTATCCGTGGTTTTGCGGGCCGGGACGGGTTAGCCTGTTTTCCCACAAGCTGGCATTTCTCTAACCTTAACCCGGCTTGTTTAGATACCAGCCGAGCCGGGTGCGGGTTTTTTACGGGCCGGGCCGGATAAACCTGCGGGTTTTGGCTTGTTTGCCAGCTCTAATAAGGACTACCAAAATTTGATGAAAACCATTATTTGCGTTGATTATTCTTGAAATGAGGAGTGTTCTTTGAATTATTGAATTTATGCTTAGATCCAAAAACATTCTACCAAAAGCGACATTAAGACCATAAAAGGATGTATTATGTCGAAAATAAAACACTACACTAAAATGTTACTTTTGATCAATGAGCCACTGCTATAACTCCACAATCTGGCTTATATTTCACCAAAAGTGAAAGAAGTTTCACGATTATGAGCAGAATTAACAAAATTATCATAATCTCTTCGCGATCCATTTAAAATGTGTATTATCAAGTCAAATTCACTGATTATTTTCCTCCCATAGAAGCTAGAGAATCATGGATTGTTATGATATGGTGATTTTAGATATTAGGCTTCCTAATATTATGCCACTGATTTCTTAACATATTTTTCCTGGCTACAATTTCTTTTTTCTAAAACTAGTCTCAAGAAACGACTATGTTTTCAAAAGCAAAAGACATACCAAGAATAGTACCTACGATATTTGTAGTAAAGTTCGTAGCTTTGAGGCATCTAGCAACTGCTAATAGATCCACCTTGGATTAGGTTTTGTAACTCCATCAATAACATCTTTTCCATCGTTCCAGCATAATTGGTTAAATCTAATTTGAGCTAAACAAAATTTGAAATATCAGTAAACGGTAAGAAGGAATTTTTGATGCTAGATTTCACGGCATAA
>NW_020620861.1:0-590 GCF_003573695.1 Papaver somniferum | reverse complement strand
TCTCAGAAATCAACTTCCGACTTATAACGAAGAGTGTATTCTGTTTTGAGTTAACGTATATAAAATTAAACATTTTTATGAACTCTTTCTTTTTGTGTTGGATTTTTCTTTCTATTTGATTCAAGATAGATGAAATTTGTTAGGATTTGGATTAGATCTGCAAGGTCTTTCATCTATCTTCTATTGTGAAATTTGACTTTCTTCATATTTTCTTGAATCAACGTACATAGAAATGCAATTTTTACTAGAGTATTGCCTTAGAACATATTAATTGTAATTACAATACATTTTTCAAACTTTTTCTTTTAAAGATGAGTTTTTCTAGTTTACAACTTAGTCTCAGAAATTAATTTCAGATGTATAACGAAGTGTGTAGACTTTTTTGAGTTAACGTATAAAAAATTGAACATTTTTATGAACTCTTTATTTTTGTGTTGGCATTGTCTTTATATTTGATTCAAGATAGGTGAAATTTGTTAGGAATTAGATTAACTCTGCTTGGTCTTTCATCCTTCTTTTCAAACTTTTTCTGTTAAAGATGAGTTTATCTAGTTTACAGATTAGTCTCAGAAATGAATTTCCGACTTATA
>NW_020620860.1:0-325 GCF_003573695.1 Papaver somniferum | reverse complement strand
TATCTAGTTTACAATTTAGTCTCAGAAATCAGTTTTCGACTTATAATGAAGTGTGTAGACTTTTTTGAGTTAACATATATAAAGTTCAACAATTTTATGAACTCTTTCTTTTTGTGTTGGCTTTGTCTTTCTATTTGATTCAAGATAGATGAAATTGGTTAGGATTTGGATTAGTTCTGCATGGTCTTTCATCATTCTTCTATTGTGAAATTTGATTTCCTTCGTATATTCTTGAATCAACGTACATAGAAATGCAATTTTTACTAGACGTATTGCCTTAGAACATATTAATTGTAATTACAATACATTTTTCAAACTTTTTCTG
>NW_020620859.1:0-457 GCF_003573695.1 Papaver somniferum | reverse complement strand
TGAATTTAAGGTCTAAAAACCAAAAACCAATTTTTGCCGAAAAGCGTAGGTAGCGGTTCACGCTTTGTTTCCGTTAAAATGAACCGAATTTTTTTTTGGATTTTTATATGTGATATTGTTCTATGATCTGTAAGCTTTCTAATGAGCCATCATTCGTCCAGTTCTGACCTGAATTTAAGGTCTGAAAAGAAAAAACCAATATTTGTCGAGAAGCGTAGGTAGCGGTTCACGCTTTGTTTCCGTTAAAATGAACCGAAATATTTTGTGGATTTTTATATGGTATATTGTTCTATGATCTGTAAGCTTTCTAATGAGCCATCATTTGTCAAATTCTGACCTGAATTTAAGGTCTGAAAAGCAAAAACCAATTTATGCCGAAAAGCGTAGGTAGCGGTTCACGCTTTGTTTCCGTTAAAATGAACCGAAATATTTTGTGGGTTTTTATATGTGATATTTT
>NW_020620858.1:0-497 GCF_003573695.1 Papaver somniferum | reverse complement strand
GTCTTTCATCCTTCTTCTATTATGAAATTTGGCTTCCTTCATATTTTCTTGAATCAACGTACATAGAAATGCAATTTTTACTAGACGTATTGCCTTAGAACATATTAATTGTAATTACAATACATTTCTCAAACTTTTTATGTTAAAGATGAGTTTATCTAGTTTACAATTTAGTCTCAGAAATCAATTTCCGACTTATAACGAAATGTGTAGACTTTTTTTAGTTAACGTATATAAAATTAAACATTTCTATGAACTCCTTCTTTTTGTGTTTGCTTTGTCTTTCTATTTGATACAAGATAGATAAAAAAATTTGGGATTTGGATTAGTTCTGCATGGTCTTTCAAATTTCCTCTATTGTGAAATTTGACTTCCTTCATATTTTCTTGAATCAACGTACATAGAAATGCAATTTTTACTAGACGTATTGCCTTAGAACATATTAATTGTAATTACAATATATTTTTCAAACTTTTTCTGTTAAAGATGAGTTTATC
>NW_020620857.1:0-299 GCF_003573695.1 Papaver somniferum | reverse complement strand
CGGCTTCCTCCGTCGACCCAGTGTTGGGGTTTAGCTCCACATGGTGAAAACACTCTCAAAATAATATTTCATTGCTCAAAAAGGTGTTTACAAGGAGAAAAGGTATAAAACAGGGCTTTTGTAACAGTTATAATTGTTATAGATACAACAATAAACTGTTATTGACGATGTAGCTTCTACGACTGTCACTATGTGTCGCAACCACTGTAGATATACGACCCACGACTAAGTGTCGTTGTCACTGTTGGAAAACGACTGTCTTTGCCAGTCTGTTCTTCGTTCTTCACTGTTTTTCTGCT
>NW_020620856.1:0-671 GCF_003573695.1 Papaver somniferum | reverse complement strand
TCATGCGGAACATTTCTCCAAATTCCTCACAGGTTTCTCTAGTTTCTGATGTTTTGCGGCAACAGAAAGTGACTTTTTCCTAAATTCTGGACGAGATTATTTCGCTCCGGGCGGATTATCTCCCATAAATTAGCACGAAATACTATGTCCTCTTAACAAGTCCTAGTAAATACATAAGCGAACATTTATCATGCGGAACATTTCTCCAAAATCCTTACAAGTTTCTCTAGTTTCTGATGTTTTGCGGCAACATAAAGTGACTTTTTTCAAATTCTGGATGAGATTATTTCGCTCTGGGCGGATTATCTCCCATACCTTTGCACGAAATTCTATGCCCTCTTAACAAGTCCTAGTAAAGACATAAGCGAAAATTTCTTATGAGGAACATTTCTCCAAAATCCTTACAAGTTTCTCTAGTTTCTGATGTTTTGCGGTAACCAAAAGTGACTTTTTCCCAAATTCTGGACGAGATTATTTTGCTCCAGTCGGATTATCTCCCATACCTTAGAACGAAATGCTATGCCCTCTTAACAGGTACTAATAATGACATGGGTTAACATTTATGATGCGGAACATTTCTCCAAAATCCTTACAAGTTTCTCTAGTTTCTGATGTTTTGCGGTAACAGAAAGTGACTTTTTCCCCAATTCTGGACGAGATTATTTCGCTCC
>NW_020620855.1:0-1024 GCF_003573695.1 Papaver somniferum | reverse complement strand
CCCTTTACTAGGAAAATAAAGACAGTCCAAATTCGTCCTCAATCAATGATCACCTTAAGGAATACAGTAACTCGCTTGCAGGGGATTCGCGAGTGTTTCGATTGGACTTACCTCCCGTACCAGACGGGGGATGAACCGTTGTCGTCGACTCGGGCCACGACTCCTATGCCGTGTGCGAACCCGAGGGGCCGAGGTGATATTGTAATCACCGTCCTTCCCTGCACACAGTTTGTATTTAACTACCCTTCCGTAGGGTTTAAAAAAATAATAATAATAAAGTCCAAGAGTCCAGTCCAAAGTCCAAATAAAGTAAAGTGCAAAAGAAAAAGAAAAATAACCTAAAAAAAATATTAAAAAAAATCTCTCTCTTTTTTTTTCTCTTCTATATATAAAACAAAAAAAAGAAAATTCCTCTTTCGCTCCTTCCGCTTTAAGCTTTTCCTTCCAAGGTCCTTAGTACTCCACTTCGAACCTGCAAATCAAAGACAAAAAGAAACGTAAAAAGGAAAAAAAAATAATAAACCTAAAAAAAAAATTCTACCTAAGCACAGGTCCCCGGCAGCGGCGCCAAAAACTTGATGTATTTTCAAATGTTGTTGTAGACAGTGGTAAAAACTAGGTTCTTTCGAACTTGTGAAGGTAACTTTTTTTTTAGATTTAATTAAATTGTAAAGAAAATAACAAAGTGATTGAAATATTTTTGGAGGAAACTGGGGCTAAGGATTTCACTTTTCTACCATTTAAATTGATATTTCTAATATTTATTATGCAAATTTTTCCTTTAAAATAATTTTAATTATTGCTAAAACTGATTTTTTTAAATAATAACTGTAAGTTAAAAGCATGGAATATCAAAAACTCTAAGTCAAGCATAATCCATCAATCAAGATAACAATTATTTAATAAAAATCTTTGGAAAAATCCTATAACTCAAGGCAAATAATTAAATAAATTTAATTGCATAAATAATAAAAATAGAAATTACCAATTTTTTATTGGTGGAATTGCTTCCTCCGTCGCCCCA
>NW_020620854.1:0-300 GCF_003573695.1 Papaver somniferum | reverse complement strand
TTTATGAACTCTTTATTTTTGTATTGGCTTTGTCTATCTATCTGATTCAAGATAGATGAAATTTGTTAGGATTTGGATTAGTTCTTCTTGGTCTTTCAACCTTCTTCTTTTGTGAAATTTGACTTCCTTCATATTTTCTTAAATCAACGTACATAGAAATGCAATTTTTACTTGACGTATTGGCTTAGAACATATTAATTGTATTTACAATACATTTTTCAAACTTTTTCTGTTAAAGATGAGTTTATATAGTTTACAATTTAGTCTCAGAAATCAATTTTTCTGACTTATAACAAAGTG
>NW_020620853.1:0-355 GCF_003573695.1 Papaver somniferum | reverse complement strand
CGTGCAAACCTAGGGCCAAGCCGCCACACATGTCATTGGCACATGCCAAAGTGGCGCTTGCAAACCTAGCATGCCATGCCGTGCAAACATATGGCCAAACCGCCACACATGCCATTGGAACATGCCAATGTGGCGCTTGCAACCTAGCATGCCATGTCTTGCAAAACTAGGACCAAGCCACCACACATGCCATTGGCACATGCCAAAGTGGTTCTTGCAACATAGCATCCCATGCCGTGCAAACCTATGGCCAAGCCGCCACACATGCCATTGGCACATGCCAAAGTGGCTCTTGCAACATAGCATGCCATGTAGGTCCAAGACGCCACACATGCCATTGGCACATGCCAAAGTG
>NW_020620852.1:0-534 GCF_003573695.1 Papaver somniferum | reverse complement strand
ACTCAAAATATTTTGTTAGAGGCCCAGAACATAACTGCTCTTAATTTCCAATATAGTGTTTCCAATAGTACCTTTGAAAATGAAGATAGTTATTCACATAATCAAGATGACGAGGATAAAATTGGTAACACTACTTGTTTAGATGAGGTTCAACCATTTTCATGTTATTATAATGATGATTATGATGAGGATAGTGTTGATGAAGAATTTGAAATAAGTAGGCATAGTGATCAGGAATTTGTTACTCCAATTGAGATTAATAATGATAATGTTTCTAGTTGAAATCCAAATAATTTTAATAATTATTCACCTATTCAAAAGGACGAGGATTTAACTAGAGATACTCCTGTTTTAGACGATGTAGTATTTCCTTTTGATTACGAAGCTAATAATGATTTAGAGGAACGAGTTTTTTCTGAGAATATTGTTTTAGAGTCTAGCGATTTAGAAACATTAGTCTTAGACAAAGAAAGTGAACTCGTAGAGATGAGTGAGGATGAACCTGACTTAGAAGAATCAATTGACCATTTTCAA
>NW_020620851.1:0-917 GCF_003573695.1 Papaver somniferum | reverse complement strand
ATTTGTTTTACAAAGAGCTGGTTGGAATCCCAACCATAAGTTGGGCTCCAACGCCTTTTCAGGGACGGAGCTGTGTATTGAATAAAATACTGAAAATCTCCACTAATCGTTGTTAAATCCTTTAGTCTTTCGAAAAAATTACATTGTCAATCCCCCTAAATAAATTGCAAATACTGTAAGGACTATTTAGAAATACTCTTTTAAGTTTGTTAAGCTTTTTGCAAACACGTGGGGAATGGACTATCGAAAATGATTGATACATTTCGGATTAAGCATCGAAGATGCACCATGGAGACAAGAGCAGTTGACCCACTTCCCATGGTTCTAATCCCACTGCTGAGAAGCTGTTGGAGACCATTGATTTCCCCGAAGTGTATTCCACGGTCCCTAAATTCGGTGTGTTTATCAATTCTCATGAACTATTTTTCTGCACTTTTGGGTTTGACTTTTCTTAGCCTGGACACGTAATTATGCTTGTTAGATACGTGTATTTCTTTATAGTTTATCTGTTTTAATCTTTAGTCCTTAGAGATTTGGGGATTCTGTATTGATTTTTTAATAAATTTATATAGGAAAGAATATCGAGAAATGAGAAAGAAAGTGAACAAGAAAACTAAAATAAAAGCCTCTTACCTGTGAAATTTTTCATCTTTGTTGGATCGACAAGAAAGTGATTGTATTGATCCTATTGGGGGTATTTTTTTACTTTTTATCAAAATTTGAGAGATGATGGGCCAGATGACTTAATTAGTGAGGCAAGTGCATTTTGTGCTGCTAGAAATATAGATGTTCCTAATTTCGATTTTAATTATGTTCCATCAGTAAGAGGAGTTGGAGCTCGTCATCATTAGAGTACTTTTACGATTGTGGAACATTATCGTGTGGATATATTTAATGCTGTTATAGATGCTCAGTTA
>NW_020620850.1:0-268 GCF_003573695.1 Papaver somniferum | reverse complement strand
TATAGGTGAATGCTTAGTTTCATAGTAGGATTGTTATCAATAACTCATAGTTCTTTAAAATTAAAGAATTAATAGATGTCACCTGCAACAGTAGAAACTGTTTAAAACATCTAATAATATACAAATACTGGTACATTTAAGAGGATGGTTCAAAAGAGTACATATAAGTATAGGTGACTGCTTAGTTTCATAGTACGCTTGTTATCAATAACTATTAGTCCTCTAAAATTAAAATATTGATAGATGTTACCTGGAACGCTAGAAAGTG
>NW_020620849.1:0-1175 GCF_003573695.1 Papaver somniferum | reverse complement strand
TTCAACAAATTCTTCGTTGCCAATTACATCCTCCATCTTTGTTGTTGGAATAAGTCGATGATGATGAACCGGTTGGTGATGCTGGAAGTTGTTACTAGAGGAAGGATCTGGTACTTCACCATCTTCCCAGGAATTATTAGTCTCACTGCCATGATTATACCCTTGAGAGAAAACTGGTTTATCGAAAACATTTGAAATTTCTTGTCTAGATAAGATTGAAAAAGTTGAAATTGATTTGCCATATCAGTTCTCAGTAGTTTTACATCTCCTTTTACAGATTGGAGTGATTGAACTTCTTCACGCAATTCCTGTAATTCCTGAGTGAATCGCTTCTGATTTTCATCCAATTTACTCAATCTAGTACCGTTTGCCATTTTTTGTGCCAAGGAAAGACCTAATCTGATACCACTTGTAGTGATCTACACTACAAACATCTAAATTAGGGGTTCAATCTTATAGGATCTACACTGTAAAGATTGGGATAAAACCAACATCAGAGAGGCAGAGGAGATAAACTCACAAAAACAATAATTCTATTCGATAATCCTCCACAGGGAATACAAACTCTTTACTTATTAGGGAAATGAGACAGCACATGTGCTAAACGCACAAGAGATAAAAGCAACTAAGACTAACTACACCCAGGGTGCCCTTATACACGGGTGGCCTATAAGATATGGGACATGACACCCTATAAGATATGGGACATGACAGCATATCCGTATGCGTACTGGTTGGTTAGTTTAAAGTCCGAGAACTTAGTATGCATACATGTATGCGTACCAGCGTAATGTTTATGTCAGGGAATTCAACTGAGTTTGGAGGTATACGTACCTGTTCGCATACTGGAGAACCGAAACTATGTCCGGCCACTTAGGTATGCGTACCCGTTTGCATACTTGAGTGGGTTAATTCTAAAATCGGTTTGTTCATGAACTAATACATTTATATATTAAGGAATGCAACCTTTTGCAAACCGTGGCTATAATGTTCATGAATTGATTCAAGTTAATCAAAATCGATTTTTCTTCAATTGTGTCTTGTATACTTCTATGAGAATATAAACAATTGAACAACTCCATAACTAGTTTCATTTGAGTCATTTGAACTAGTTGTGATTAAGATGAACAAGGTTGATATGAAAGTGTTCATATGGCTAACTTCGGTTAACTATT
>NW_020620848.1:0-305 GCF_003573695.1 Papaver somniferum | reverse complement strand
ACTCGAAAAGACTCGAACGCTATAATTTATCTCAAGAGATGTCTATTTTGATTGAAAACATGCTAATTATCAGGACATGTTGGTCTATAGACCCACATGATCTTGATATTTTAGCCAAGTTTTGAAACCTAGGCCTCATACACACGAATTTTCTACTTAGAGCATTTTCGAGTGTATATTCGAAAAATACACACTCGAAAAGACTCGAACGGTATAATTTAGCTCAAGAGGTGTCTATTTTGATTGGAAACATGCTAATTATCAGGACATGTTGGTCTATAGACCCACATGATCTTGATATTTTA
>NW_020620847.1:0-2134 GCF_003573695.1 Papaver somniferum | reverse complement strand
TCTTGAGATAAGTAAATTTTCATATCTTTGTCACTGATCCTTGACAAGCTAGATTTTTCTTGTTTGATGCTCTCTTTGCTGGACAATCAAGCAAACTTGAGTAAAATATGTCGTGGTATACAGATCCTAAGCTTTTTATGTATTATATGGAATTCGATCTATGGATATGGGATAGTGAGGATTACACAAAGGTATGGCGTCCCTCTTCTCAAAGGAGATATCATGGATGAAGAAAAATTAGATTTCTCTAAACATCTTTCTCTAGGCAGTAACAAAAAGAGCGATTATGACGCTCTGAAATCTATCTTAGCTGAATATTCCGTCGAATATAAATTGTCAAGGTTTGGTGGTTTACTGGGATTATTCTATATCTACGGGTTGGTCACGAGTGGAGGAAGATGACCCGATTGTCTATAGTCTAACAGAAATTCTATTATTCTAAATCTACCTGGTATAACAGACCCTTCTGAAACAAAGTTGGCTGAGAAACAAGCTGTTGAGAAAAAGATGTCCGAATTAGTAGCACAAAATTCTATTCTCAGAGAAAAGTTGAAAGAGCAACTGAACCGAGAGAAGTTTTCTGAACTACTAACAGAAATTTCCAGTATTGAAGATAAATTGAATAATGAAGTAACAAATCTACAAAACCAGCTGACCACGAGAAGAATGATAGCAAGCTCAAGTTTCAGTGGAACGTTTATAGTGGCTGTGAATGTTTCATAGTTGTCTCCAAACCTATGCTGTAAAAGGTGCTAGGCAAGGCGAGGCGCCAAGCCAACATAGCTCCAAACTATGAAAAGGCCAACATAGCTCCAAACGGGAAATGCTGAACCTATAGCATTTTGCACAACGACAGTCTTTTTACTACGAATAGATTGTGCAGAGGATAAAGTAAAAATAGTAACGAAGAAGATGGCAGCAACAGTTCCTAAAACATAAAGTGATTTTGACATCATGATTGATGGAAACAACCCTCGTTCAAACCAAGTATAATGCTAATGGTTATAGTCAGGTTAGTACTGGTTTGTCAATAGGTGTTTTATAGTGATTGATTAATTACATAACATGCTTGTTAATTTGATAAGATGCATGCATAGATACGTGTATATGGATGATAATCTTTGATTGGATTCTCATTTATGTCAAATTAATTGTAAAAGATTTCTCAGTAATATGCATGGGTTATTATGATAAAGTATTTTTTTTTTCTAAATCATCAAGGGGTTGGATAATATAACATAAATGCTATTCATCTCAATATTTTTCATCTTCCTAATCTGCTTCCTCCAATCTAAAGTACACATTTAGAATTCGATTCACATATAGGTATATGTGGGGTTCACCATTTGCCAGACGTGAAGTTTAGATTGGAGGTAGCAGAGCAGAGAGGTAGGAAATAGGAGGTGAATAACATCACCGATAATATAACATACATGTTGACGATAGTTTTAAAATTAACAATTAAGTTTCAAGTAGTTGTGACTCTCCATAAAAGATATAGAATTGATATTTTTGTTCTAGTTCTAATTTTTCTAATAGAGGTGTTATTTACGGGCGGAAATACTAAAATATCCTTCCATCAAAACTAAAATTTGAAACTAAAAATTAAAATCAAACCCAAACAAGTTCTTAAAGATATGTTAAATTGAATCGTTGTTGAGCAAGAAGAAGAAGAAGAAGAAATGGCTTCATTGAGAAGGTACATGATACCCAATCGTATTTAAAGTGTTTTTGTTTATTTTAAAACTTCGTTTGAGTTAGAATTCAATCCACTCCCGGCTTGTGTTCATGATGAATACCTACTATATTTTTTTGCTGGCATGGTTTTTAGGATGAATACCATGCCGAAACTTGCTATTTCAGACAGAGATTTTCTATATGTTTTTGTCCTCAAACCGGCACGGTACACTTGAGAGTCGATCATGCCGGCATTACTACCAGCATGCTCGATAATGAACTTTCTGTGCCGGCAGTGTACTTAATATTTCAAAATCGAGAGATATTGTGTATCGGCATGGTGAAAGTATGAATACCATACCGATTTTGTCCCTGCGGGCATGGTATTCATACTTTTACCATGCCGACACTAATTTTTTCAGGTGTAAAAGTGGCGGATTCAATGAGAAAAAAAAAA
>NW_020620846.1:0-569 GCF_003573695.1 Papaver somniferum | reverse complement strand
TTGCTTCAATGACAAATCCATTAGGTTTCTCTAGTTTCCATTCGAACCAGTTCTTCCATTGCAGCCATTGCAAGATCCAAATACATAGAATTTTCAACTGATCTATCAACGCCTGATGAAATAGATTGTTGTTGATGAGGCACCATCTACATGGCTGGCATCCTACCCGAACCACCACTTCCACGAAATTGATTATTATTATTTCCCATCAGAAGGTTTGGATTAACACCATTCATAACATGATTCATACTACCAAATACACCATTAATCCCAATAACAAGGGTAGGTAACGAAAGGAAAGTCTAATCCTGACCCACATCTCCAGCAACATCAATTCTTCCTCCATCATCTCTGACTTCTTGTTCAATCAATTGCAGAGACCAAAACCCCATCAAACCTAGATTCAAAAATTCTCATATTTTTAAAAATTAATCATTCAATTTCTTCTCTCAATTTTCTATAATCCCATCATCTTTGTCCCCGTCTGAAGTGAAAGAATAAAAATGATAAGGACATTTTTATTTCCTTTTTTCTTTCACTGCTGCTGCAAGTGAAACATATATGTCGTG
>NW_020620845.1:0-702 GCF_003573695.1 Papaver somniferum | reverse complement strand
TTGAGCAAGAGAAATCGGTAGGATTGTGGAATTGGCTTGCCAAGACCGCGAACCCAGTTTGTAGATGCAGTCCACGAACTGTCGGAAGTTTTCAAACCGAAAATTTCTGCTGGGATTTTCATTAACTCGTTTGTGTGCTAAGTCTACGAACTGGCGGAAGTTCTCAACCCGCGAATTTCTGCTGAGTTTGAAAAACTCGACTGATGTACTTAAGTCTGTGAACTTGTCTGTGAACTTAAGAGGTTATGATCTAAAGATGTGTTTTGAATATAAACATTAAATTACTAAGGAATGCTTAAGGAAAACCGTGGTTATAATGTTCATTGAGCCGATTCAATCGAATCGAATCATCTTACTTCAATTGTGTCTTGTGTAGTTACATAAGATCTCATAGCAATTGAATGACTCTCTAACTAGTTCGTTTGAGTCAAGTGAACTAGTTATGATGAATGAGAAACCAGGTCAATATGAGAAGATCATATGGTTGCCTTTTGGTTACTATGTTGAACCAACATAAGCGTACACGTTTGGGCCGGTTTTCACGAACTTAGAAAACGTTTACAACAAGTGTGTTTGACAAGCTTTGTTTTCCGATCTAACGGTTGAGAAATATTATCTTGAATCTAAATAAGGTTTCGTCTAACGATGGATAGAGTTTGCTTAATATCTAAGAAAAAACCCTGATTTGAAAGGTTATATATA
>NW_020620844.1:0-2213 GCF_003573695.1 Papaver somniferum | reverse complement strand
ACTATGGTGCATAGTCGTCAATGACTTTGTATGTTCTTCTTTGTTAAGGAAATATTTTTATACGCTTTTGGTAACCACTCTTGGTATAAATCCGTGCGAAAAATATTGATTCTACCTTCTAAGGGCAAAGATTGTTTTTGCAGTATTAATCTTATTGGTTTTATATATTGCAAAATTGTTATGGGATATGTATTGTTTACGTCCGTGAACTTTTTTTTCCCATATTATGTCAAAAGTGAATTCGATCATGATCGGTATTCATATATTGGTTTAAGGATGAACATACTTTTGACAAACACAAAATTTAAGCCTATATTGTCAATTCTTTGATGGAAGATAGGTTAGAATCTTTTGTAAGAACAAGGATGTTAGAGCATAGCTCGGTCAACCTCGCATGAGTTGCTATCTCAAGAATGTTTGTCAATGTTAGTGATCAAAACTATAAGTCTTGATTTCTAGTATATTATAGCTAAGTCTCGGACTATGTTAGAAGGTGTAGTTGAGCCCAAGGACTTCATGGAGATTCATCAGACAAGAAGAAGAACTACTCAAGACACCGGTGGAACTTCTCGACAAAAAGGTATGTGAAGACTTGAACTCATCTGTCACTCCAAAGTCTATCTATCATATCTCCTTTTCTAGAGACAAAAGTTGTATGCTATATATATAGACTATGGTCATACACAGTAGAAATTTTGAGCCGAGTATCTCACTCTTATCTATATCTCAAAATGTGTGTTGGTAAACGCGTTTCGCTTCGACCATTGTTTTCTTTACCTAGTGACGAAAGTCATGAATGTTTCAATCGTTTTTAAAATTGCTTTGACGAGAAATAGTGTAACAACTATATAACGTCCTCTAAGAATGTTTCAATGATTGAAATAAGAGTTTAGATCACATAACCATGGATTCCTTGAACCGAAGTTGTCCAAATTTGTTAATCAAGAGAAATCGGTAGGATTGTGGAATTGGCTTGCCAAGTCCGCGAACCTAGTTCGCGAACCCAGTCCGCGAACTGGCGGAAGATCTCATCCCGAGAATTTCTGTTGGGATTTCCAAAAACTCGTTTGTGGTTAAGTCCGCGAACTGGCGGAAGTTCTAGACCGAGAATTTCTGCTGAGTTTTGGAAAACTCAACCGATGTACTTAAGTCCGCGAACTTGTTTGTGAGCTTAAGTGGTTATGATCTAAAGATGATTTGTGAATATGGATATTAAATTATCAAGGAATGATTTATACAAACCGTGGCTATATTGTTCATAAACCGATTCAATCGAATCGAATCATCTTTGCTTCAATTGTGTCTTGTGTAGTTACATAAGATCTCATAGCAATTGAACGACTTTTTAACTAGTTCGTGTGAGCTATATGAACTAGTTATGGTGAAGGAGAAAATGGTTGGTATGAAACACTCATATGGTTAACCTTTGGTTACTGTATTGAACCAACATACACGTACACGTTTGGGCACAGTTTTCACAAACCCAGTAAACGTGTATGATATTGTGTGTGACAAGCTAAAGATTTTAATATAACGGTTGAGAGATATTAGCTTGAATCTAAATCAGGTTTTCATCTAACGGTGGATATGGTTCGCTTAGTACCTAAGGCAAAACCCTGATTTGAAGACTTTATATAGGAGACATCTAGCAAGGGGTAAAGGTAATCCCCACACGTCTATGTGCTACTAGTGCTCTCGCTAGTGTCGATATCCATTAACTCTTGAGTTTCTTCTCTAAACTGGAGTTAACGACTTAAAGACTTCGTTGGTATTATGAAGCCAGACCGATACTACTTTTATCGTAGTTGTGTGATCTGATCTTGCATCTTCTATCGTACGAGTACAATCTTTGATTGGCTTGAGATCGTGAGGGTTCTCCTATAGGCAAGATAAAGTAATCACAAACATCTTCGTCTCTCTGTTTGTGATTCCTCAACAAACCGCCTGTATAGTCAGGAAGGATTGTTTTGAGTAGGTAATTGATTAATCTAGGTTGTTCTTCGGGAATATAAGACCGGATTATCAATTGGTTTCTGATCACCTAGATTATTTATAATCGAAGACGAAACAGATTTATGGTTTATTTGTGGGAGACAGATTTATCCTCTTTGATAGACTTTTCTGTGGGAGACAGATTTGTTTATTGTTAAGCCTGCGATTGTGTTCGTAGCAACTCTTAGTTGTGGGTGAGATCAACTAAGGGATTCAAGTGC
>NW_020620843.1:0-775 GCF_003573695.1 Papaver somniferum | reverse complement strand
AATTTAGTCTCAGAAATAAACTTCCGACTTATAACGAAGTGTGTAGACTATTTTGAGTTAACGTATATAAAATTCAACATTTTTATGAACTCTTTCTTTTTGTGTTGGCTTTGTCTTTCTATTTGATTCAAGATTGATGAAATTTGTGAGGATTTGGATTAGTTCTCCATGGTCTTTCATCCTTCTTCTATTGTGAAATTTGTTTGCCTTCATATTTTCTTGAACCAACGTACATAGAAATGCAATTTTTTTAGACGTATTGCCTTAGAACATATTAATTGTAATTACAATACATTTTTCAAACTTTTTATGTTAAAGATGAATTTAGCTAGTATACAATTTAGTCTCAGAAATCAATTTCAGATGTATAACGAAGTGTGTAGACCTTTTTGAGTTAACGTATATAAAATTCAAAATTTTTATGAACTCTTTCTTTTTGTGTTGTCTTTGTATTTCTATTTGATTCAAGATAGATGAAATTTGTTAGGATTTGGATTATTTATGCATGGTCTTTCATCCTTCTTCTATTGAGAAATTTGACTTCGTTCATATTTTCTTGAATCAACGCACATAGAAATGCAATTTTTACTAGACGTATTGTTTTAGAAAATATTAATTGTAATTACAATACATTTTCAAACTTTTTATGTTAAAGATGAGTTTATCTAGTTTACAATTTAGTCTCAGAAATCAATTTTTGACTTATAACAAAGTGTGTAGACTTTTTTGAGTTAACGTATATTAAATTCAACATTTTTATGAACTCTTTCTTTTT
>NW_020620842.1:0-586 GCF_003573695.1 Papaver somniferum | reverse complement strand
TAAAGATGAGTTTATCTAGTTTAAAATTTAGTCTCAGAAATCAATTTCAGACGTGTAACGAAGTGTGTAGACTTTTTGAGTTAACATATATAAAATTCAACATTTTTATGAACACTTTCTTTTTGTGATGGCTTTGTCTTTCTATTTGATACAAGATAGAGAAATTTGTTAGGATTTGGATTAGTTCTGCTTGGTCATTCGTCCTTCTTCTATTTTGAAATTTGACTTCCTTCATATATTCTTGAATCAAAGTACATAGAAATGCAATTTTTACTAGACGTACTTCCTTAGAACATATTAATTGTGATTACAATACATTTTTAAAAAACTTTTTCTGTTAAAGATGAGTTTATCTAGTTTACAATTTAGTCTGAGAAATCAATTTCAGACGTGTAACGAAGTGTGTAGACTTTTTGAGTTAACATATATAAAATTCAACATTTTTATGAACACTTTATTTTTGTGTTGGCTTTGTTTTTCTATTTGATACAAGATAGAGAAATTTGTTAGGATTTGGATTAGTTCTGCTTGGTCTTTCGTCCTTCTTCTATTTTGAAATTTGACTTCCTTCATATATTCTTGAATC
>NW_020620841.1:0-335 GCF_003573695.1 Papaver somniferum | reverse complement strand
AATGACCGTTCCAGAGTAAATTCGGTCACAAGAGAGGATGGGTTGATCTGTAGGAGGGAAGCTGAGAAATGTGTGGAATCAATGGTAATCAAAGATTGTGGGTGCGTGAATTCTGAATACGATAAGCTCTGAATGATTGAAATTGCTCAATTGAGAGTAGTTGCTCAATTGATGAGTTGATGATCTCGTGTTGTCAGTTTGACGTGAGATTGATGATATTGATGATGCTGATGATTATTCAATCATGATTCAGAGACTTATTTATATTGATGGAATTGTAGACACCATGATTCCATGAAGTGTGACAGTTGATGGAATCAAGGAGTGGGGAAGTG
>NW_020620840.1:0-510 GCF_003573695.1 Papaver somniferum | reverse complement strand
CCTCTTTCGTACTTATTTTGTACTTTTCCATGCATTTTACTTCAGTTATATGCTCATCAAGATGATTGGATGGATCATGGTTATTCAGGATCTCCCAGATGTGCATATTGCACCATCAAACAAAAGGGGCGATCTTCTTGTAGCTATGGGATCTCCATTTGGTATCTTGTCAGCAGTCCACTTCCTAAATAGGTAATGCAGTGAAACTTAGAGAACATTTTAGATTACCAAAATGTTAAGGAGGTTACAGTACCTGTTTTACGCAAAACAAAATAAAATAGTGGATCCATAAAGCATTAAAATTACGAGTCTTTCTGGTTATCTTTATAAGGTCAAGCGGATGTCATGGAAGTGCTCTTGAAAGTTATTTCTGATCCCTAAATTGTGAAAATAGAGTGTGGTTCACTTAGATTTAGAATTTGTGAAAGAGCCAATTCATGTGTCAGTGAACTTCTTTATGAAAGTTATTAGGCATGACCAATTTGTGATGCCTAATTGTCAGGTGGATTT
>NW_020620838.1:0-880 GCF_003573695.1 Papaver somniferum | reverse complement strand
CGTCGAACGTTAATGATGAAACTCGCCCCCAAGCGTGAGTAGAGATATTGCGAAGACGCCCTCAGCTGTAATTACCTGCAAAAAAAAAAATGAAAAGTAAAAAAAAAAATATATATTGCTCACGTGCTAGGCGAGACTTTTTGCCACGTGGTGGACTTTTGATGCTCGAGAGCTAGTCTAGTCTTAAGTGAAACGTAATGTGCTTGCGGCTGGCGCAAGGCTTTTTGCTCGCGACGTAAAAAGGCTGTAGCGCTCGCTGCTCGGGAAAGCTGGCTGTATTTCTTGTGTTGAGTAAGAGTCTTTGGAGCAACATCGGGCGTTGGGCTCGTGGTTGAGAAGATACTTTATGCTTACCAAGGTACAAGTCTTTCATACTCGCGTGCAAGACGAGATTTTATGCTTGCGAAAGCAAGACTTAAGTGCTCACGTGCAAGGTGAGGATTTAGGTGCTTGCGATTTGATGCAAGGCTAAATATTGAGGGGTCTAAGCAATGCTTATCTTGAACTCTCGATCATGTCGCTATCCACGAACCTTGAACCCGATCATGTCGTTGTCCACGAACCTCGAACCCGATCATGTTACTGCTCTAAGTGCACATCCAAGTTTCTAGTACACTGGATTTTTTGTTTCCATGTTGTAGGGAATTGAAAGACGATTCTAACGAGCCAAAAATCACTTAATTCGGACTTAAAACGAAGAAGTTATTGACGAAACAAGCTTTGAACGAAACGCACGCTGTTGCATACATGGCAGTGATGACTGTGCAGAATTGCTGACGTGTTACTGTTTATTGGGATGACTTTCTGACGTGGCGTACGAACGGGGCTGACGTGGCTGCTGACGCGGCAAAACAGCCAGCATCCTGTGACGCTGACGTGG
>NW_020620837.1:0-287 GCF_003573695.1 Papaver somniferum | reverse complement strand
AAAGACGAGCAAGATTCATTATTCAAAATCATGACTTGATTTTCATAAAACCATAAACAACCCACGTGAATTTTAACATCCACTGGTTTTTCAAAAATTGGGCAGACGTCCATTCTACAATTGTGAAAACTCACATATAAACATTATTTCACCATGTATAATTGTCTATTTTCACTAGTTGTTCAAAATCAAAACATTGATTTTACAAAAATATATACATATTTTAACGTGAAACTCACGTAAGTTTGAACAATATATATATATATATATATATATATATATATTTT
>NW_020620836.1:0-684 GCF_003573695.1 Papaver somniferum | reverse complement strand
AATTTGCTATTGTTGGGCTTTGGGTACCAATGGATTTTGGTAACCAATGGGTTATGATTGTGCTTTGGGCCTTTGAATACTCTTGGAATGAATTGGGGTGTTGTCTTAATGAAATGAACTGAGCTTGGGCTCAGTTGGTTTTGTAGTGTACTAGGCTTGGCCTTTGAATTGCACTGGGCTTTGAGTGTCAATGGGCTTTGAGTACCCTTGACAGTGAACTGGGACTTTGGTGGACTGAATTGGACTGGGCTTGTGATGTGATTTGAGACTTGGGTTGAGCTGGGCTTTCACAGTGAACTTTCACAGTAAAAGTGAACTGGGCCTTAGCTTGAGCTAGGCTTCTGAGCTATGAACTAGGCTTTAGCCAAGCAAGAGAACAAATGGGCTTTTAAGTGACAGATCTTGAAACTGAAGTAACAAAAGTGTGTGAGAAGGTGACAGTGAACACATCAAAAGCAAAACAATGAACAAAAGCAAACAGAACAAAAGTATTATGAGAAGGTGACAGAACAATGAAACTAAACAGAGAACAAAAGCAAAACAAAATGGAACAAAGTGAAAGTGAGAAGGTGACAGTGAAAGTGATAAAATGTGAAACAATGAACAAGTAAACTAAAACATTCAAAGAAACTACTAGGTGATGACAGTGACTGGAAAAGTGACAGTGACACAAAGAATGACAAA
>NW_020620835.1:0-1237 GCF_003573695.1 Papaver somniferum | reverse complement strand
GTAAGTTACTTATCCGTTTTCATACTATTTATATTTTAGTGTCCTGAAGGTGTCTAATTTATTAGTCTGATGTTATTGAACTTTGATGTGCATTTATGTTTTAGACCAATGAACAAATACCGAGTCAACAAAGCTTGGTAAGTAATATTCAGCCATCGAAGAAAAGAAAAACGAGCAGTAAGAAAGAAAACATCACCGTGAGTTTTTGATTCCTTTTGACTATTTATGCTTTAATTTCGTGAAAGTATTCAATTTGTTTGTCTTAAGTTATTTTACGTTTCGATGTTTATTGGTTAGACCACTAATGAAATCCTGACTCAACAAACACGACGGGTGCATTTCAGTCATTGGGAGGAGCTGAAATCAATAATCTTAATAGGGGAGAGTACAACCATTTATGGGTAAGCCTTAAAAAATCTCTTTCTTTGAAACCTACTGAAAAAGTATTTGGTTCGCTAAACTGATGGTTTAGTACTGTATAATTCCTGGAAGTAGAATTTGTGCCATAATAGCTTGTCAGAGTACCTAAAACATGACTTTGGTTAGAGCTGTTGGATAGCTAAAATGACTATATTTACTTCCTGGCAATATTATATGGAATTTTGTTAAGTTGGTACCGTTGCATACCTATTGTTTCTCTCTAGTTATGTTGTGTTGGTTAAATTTGGTGAAACCTGACATACTTTTAAAAAAATTTATGTTTACAGCACTTAGCTGAACTCCAAAGAGTAGGAAACATAGGAAATGCCACGATGCAGTTCCCGGCACCACAAATTTTATCTTATGGAAACATTAGCAGCGTATATGGAACACCTTATGTTCATTCTGGGAATATTGCACCTGCACCAGGAGGACTCCCTGAACATTTTGAAAGTTTCTCGACTGCATTTGGAGTACCCCATCCATGGAGAAGTCCATATTTGGAGAGTTCTGCACCAACGTACCAGGATACCAGGAAGCGGAGGATTTATCCGAAGGCAACATTAGTTCTATAAGGAAGTTCTATTTTTAATAATTTTATGAATCATATTTTCAATAAAGATGCGCAGTGTGACCCCTGAATGCGTTAGTTTACTCGTAGTTGGATGTTATCACTCTTAACAAGGTGCATTTTTTTTTTTTCGAAGCATAAGGTACTTTTAGGTTCTGTTTTCTTTGGTTATGTTAAAACAATAGTGGAAAATTAGAAGGAATTCTTAAACATTACATTTCATACATATGATGTCTTACAACAGTG
>NW_020620834.1:0-394 GCF_003573695.1 Papaver somniferum | reverse complement strand
TGGCACGCATAAATGCATGCCAAAGCATCGCGGCATTCGCTTCCCGTAGGAAATGCAAGGCAAACTTGCATTTTCTTCTCAACCAACGTCCCTTCCCTATATATGTCTTATTTGCATTTCTACAAAAAATCCAAAGGGTTTCTCTCTCCAAAACCAGAGCTTCTCTCTCCTCTTTTTCTTCTTC
Organism: Papaver somniferum; assembly: GCF_003573695.1. NCBI lineage: Eukaryota > Viridiplantae > Streptophyta > Magnoliopsida > Ranunculales > Papaveraceae > Papaver > Papaver somniferum. Next base: position 210 of record NW_020620834.1, on the reverse strand, counting down.
ATCCTTAATGGTTTTGTGTCCATGGCGGCACAAAATCAACCAAAACCTCCCGACATAAAGAACAGATCTCGTGTATACTATCGTTACAGCTCTCCAAGGCTAGTATCCCGTCCAGTGATTACACCCATCCCTGATATCATCTCAACACAGCAACCTGCTGCTGCTGTTCCGTACAACAATGGAGGTAATTCAAATAACAGTGGAGCTACA
>NW_020620833.1:0-432 GCF_003573695.1 Papaver somniferum | reverse complement strand
TTGAGGCAGTTTTCCTGGCAAGAGTGTTGAGAAATTTTCATGTCTCAACACTAAGAGGAAAATGTGTTGAGGCAGTTTTCCTGGCAACACAGTGATGAGTGTTGATGAATTTTCTTGTCTCAACACGTAGAGGAAAAATGTGTTGAGGCAGTTTTACTGGCAACACAGTGATCAATGTTGAGGAATTTTCACGTCTCAACACTAAGAGGAAAAATGTGTTGAGACAGTTTTCCTGGCAACACAGTGGTGAGTGTTGAGGAATTTTCACGTTTAAACACTAACAAGAAAAATGTATTGAGGCAGTTTTCCTGGCAATACAATGATGAGTGTTGAGGAATTTTCTCGTCTCAACACTAAGATGAAAAATGTGTTGAGGCAGTTTGCCTGAAAACACAGTGATGAGTGTTGAGGAATTTTCACGTCTCAACACTA
>NW_020620832.1:0-589 GCF_003573695.1 Papaver somniferum | reverse complement strand
TTTAATGAACTTCTACCACTGTTACAATCCATGCTCCCTCCAGGAAATGAGATGATGAAAAGTACATATGAAGCTAAGAAGGTGATGAGAGATTTGGGTTCAGGTTACGAAAAGATACATGTATGCATCAATGACTGCATTCTCTATAGGAAGAAATACAAGGATGACATCAAGTGTCCCACCTGTGGGGAATCAAGATGGAAAGTTGACAACACCACCAAAGAGGTACATGAAAAAATTCCGGCAAAAGTCTTGTGGTATTTCCCAATTATCCCAAGACTCAAACGGCTGTTTCAATCAAAGAGAATTGTCGAATATTTATTGTGGCACGACACCAGAAAGAAAGAAGAGGGTGTTTTACGGCATCCGGCGGACTCACCAACATGGAAAAGTATAGATGAAAGATATCCCGTAATTCGTGATGATCCTCGAAATCTGCGGCTAGGCATTTCGGCTGACGGGGTTGACGTAAACAAAGGCATGCAAAAACAGCACAGTGTGTGGCCAATTCTGACAGTGATTTACAACCTTCCGCCAGAGTTGTGTATGAAGAGAAAGTTCACCATGCTGTCATTAATTATCGATGGGG
>NW_020620831.1:0-491 GCF_003573695.1 Papaver somniferum | reverse complement strand
AAGAGGAAAGGTTTAGATTTAGCAAACTAAATTGAGAGTATGGCTGATCCTGCCCAGAATTCAACCAATTCCATCGGAAATCTTCCAAATGTACCACCAGTAACACCTGAATTTGCACAAGCCAAGTCAATTCTCCCTTCTTTGAGAATAGAGGAATTGCAGCAGTTAAGAGAAGATGCACAGTCTGAAATTGATCATCGGATTCAAGAGCAAACTCGTCAGAGAGAGGCAGAAGAGGTTGTTCAGGAGCGGAAGAAAAGGAGATTTGAGGCTCTCTACAATGCATGGATACCCAAGTTATTATAATGTCAAGAACGGAAGGATGAGGAAAAGGCTGAGAAGCAGGCCAAGACCCCAAAGTTTGGCAGTTCAACAGAAAGTGATTCCGAGGCCTCAGAAGGGTATGAGTATGAAGTGGAGGAAGTGGATACCAGTGACCTAGATTCGGATGCTGCGGAGGACAAGCAAAGGATGAATTCTTATCATGATGA
>NW_020620830.1:0-338 GCF_003573695.1 Papaver somniferum | reverse complement strand
CCCCTTCCTTATTTTTGGAACCATCGACGAAGACTTCCCATTGTCTTTGACTCGCGGGTTCGAGGACATCAATTGGATCCTTGCTTTCTTCATCGGCTTCTGGTATTCCCTTAATCTCTTCGTCGTTGTCCAAGGGGAGGTCTGCTAAAAAATCCGCCAAAACTTGGGATTTTTGGGAATGTTGAATTTCATGAATGATGTTGAATTGGTCCAGGTGGGTGTTCCACTTGGCTATTCTGCCTACTTTTCCCGCGCTTTTGAGGACTGCTTCCAGTGGTGCTTTGCATGGGACACGGATGAAGTGAGTTAGGAAATAGGTTCTCAGCTTTTGAGTAGCC
>NW_020620829.1:0-493 GCF_003573695.1 Papaver somniferum | reverse complement strand
CCCTAGACGACAATGCCATGTATCAACAGGCTTATTTGCAGCTAATGATAAAGCAAATGGTTGAAAACAAAAGTGATATAGTCCTACCACATGCTTACTCCATCCAATCACTTTGTTGGTTTGACGATCCTGAAACACACAAGATTCGTGTGAGAACTGAACACAACAATTAGATGTGTTGGTTAGTTTCCTAACCAAGATTAAGTTGAATTTAAAACTCGGAATATGAAATACATTTAGAAATTGAACACGAGGAGATAAATTCACAGTTCCAATGTGTGTCACAGATGTATGTGTACCATCTGGTAGCTGAACAATGAGTGGTTTATTAACCACGAGATGAGAAGAAAAAAGAGATAATGAAGAACAAATATGATGGGTTTCCCCACTTTCAATAATCCAAATATCATTTGAACAGGAAAGGGACATACCAGCAAAATTAGCATATGGTGCTACATCAGTGTGTTCATTGTCAGCTTCAAGTAGAGATAAC
>NW_020620828.1:0-1032 GCF_003573695.1 Papaver somniferum | reverse complement strand
TGTGTTTGGTAGAACCGTAAACCCATGATTAATGATTTGATAATTGATATTGATCAATCACATATAGTTTTTGGAAATCGGATGAACCAAATCTAAACTTGTTTAGAAGTGTGGCAAATCGGTTCCAAGATCGTAAATATGAAAGGGGATTTACAAAGATAAAGATGTCGACATACTTTGAACACGTGCAATAATTCTTACCTTCTATTGTTCAGAGATATTCCTTAATAACTAAAGGAGAATCCTGGACCGAAATAAATTAAGAATCTTTTAGTTAAGGTTTTTAGTTTTATATGCTTTTAATTACCAGCGATTAAATGCATATCTATGGAAAATAAAAATTGGTAATGTCCACTTACAAATTGGAGATTTTCTAGTGAGATTTCGGTAGATATTTGGACAAAGCATTTCCAAGAATTATGAAAACAGATTTGGGAATTATTGCGTATCTTGAGAATAATTTGTTCTGGAAATTCCTTGGTGTCCAAACTTCTTTGGTATATAAATACCTAAGTTTGCATTTCGACCAAACTAATCCTCAGAGCCAGCAAAACTACCTAGTTGTGTTGTTACTGATGGAGCCGTCTAATTTAGATTTAACTTGTACTGGAATCCAGATAGTCAGTGATGTATTTTCAAATGGTTGTAGTGATAGTGGTAAAAAGATTCGTTTCAGACTTGTGAAGGAAATGGAATTTTAGATTTAATAAAATTATATATACAAAAATATTAACAAGATGAAGAGAGTTACTGGCACTCGGGATTCCACCAATTCTCACATTCATGCAGTTCAATATTTAATTCCGGACAATTAAAGCTCATAAAATAACAAACATCGACTCTAAATCTTTGCCAAGGTAGATTTTGTAAAGAATTATATGTAAATCACAAGCATGACGCATCAAAAGTACCTAAGACTAAGCATGCGACATCAAACGAAATCACAAATAATCAAGAAAAATCATAAATCAATTATAATAGTGCAAATAGTCATAAAGAAATTAAATAGAATTACCACATGGGTGAAAAACA
>NW_020620827.1:0-609 GCF_003573695.1 Papaver somniferum | reverse complement strand
GCCCTAGAAGAAATTCAGGAAGAGTCAAGGGATAGGGGAGTGCAAGAGGCTAGTGCGGCGCCCGAGTCGACATCGGACGATGTTCAAAGGTGTCCCGAGAAGAGACCGACCCCTCCTACGCGAGGAAATGAGAAGAAGGAATGGGTGGCTAAAGTAAAGAGTCCGAGGCACGAGGCGATAACATACACCCCTTTGAATGCTCAACTAGAAGAAATCTTCAAAGAGGTCGAAAAAAAGAGTGACATCATATACCCAGCTTCAAGAGGGGTACAGTTCGAGGAGACCAAGGATCACCCGGAATATTGTCATTATCATCAATATCGAGGCCACTCTACAAATAACTGTCGAGAAGTGAAAGACATCTTGCAACACCTTATTATAGATGGTTATCTGAGGAAGTTCGTCCGACACCTATCCCAGACGACCGCAGCACCCGATGCACCACCCGTTCATCAGGTACGGATCGACAGATCCACACAGTTTATCAACACGATTTCCCATTCCGCCACTCAAGCGTACAATCTGAATCCTGGAATCATGTCAAGAGTCCACAAAAGAGATCATAATGGGAAGGAAATTTTCAGTGTAGCAAAAGCTTTTCCGATGGAA
>NW_020620826.1:0-685 GCF_003573695.1 Papaver somniferum | reverse complement strand
CTTTGAAGGCTAGGCCTCATAATCACGAATTTTCTACTTAGAGCAGTTTCGAGTGTACATTCAAATAATACACACTCGAAAACACTCGAACGCTATAATTTAGCTCAACAGGTTTCTATTTTTATTGGAAACATGCTAATGATCAGAACATGTTGGTCTATAGACCCAGATGATCTTGATATTTTATCCAAGTTTTGAAGGCTAGGCCTCATAAATACTAATTTTCTACTTAGAGCAGTTTCGAGTGTACATTCGAATAATACACACTCGAAAAGACTCGAATGCTATAATTTAGCTCAACAGGTTTATATTTTTATTGGAAACATGCTAATGATCAGGACATGTTGGTCTATAAACCCAGAAGATCTTGATATTTTAGCAAAATTTTGAAATCTAGGCCTCATAAACATGATTTGTCTACTTAGAGCAGTTTCGAGAGTACATTCGGAAAATAAACACTCGAAAAGACTCGAACGCTATAATTTAGCTCAAGAGGTGTCTATTTTGATTGAAAACATGCTATTGATCAGGACATGTTGGTCTATAGACCCACATGATCTTGATATGTTAGCCAAGTTTTGAAGCCTAGGCCTCATAAACACGAATTTTCTACTTAGAGCAGTTTCGAGTGTACATTCGAATAATACACACTCGAAAAGACTCGAACGCTATAATTTAGCTCAAC